>NW_010287958.1:0-1369 GCF_000700745.2 Antrostomus carolinensis
AGACCCCCTTAGGGTTGAGATGGTGACGTGGAGATGGGGAACCACCACCCTAGGGACACCCTTGGGGGTTGGCACTGGGAAGGGTGGTGATGGGGTGGGATGGAGGTGACACGGAGGGGGTGACAAGGTGTCACTCACCCTCCCACGGGCACCCGTAGATCTCCAAGCGCAGGCAGACGCTCATGGCGCGGGGGGCTCGGGGGTAGACACGCAAGGCCCTGGCCACGGGAGGGGGCGCCAGGTCCTTCAGCACCACCCCCTCGGGGTCCTCGTTCCCCCCGATCACCTGCGGCGTCGGGGTCCCTTGAGATCCTCCAGGGACATGGATCCACCACCACCACCACCCCATCTTTGGTGATCCCATGGGATCTCCAACCTCCCATGAGCTCAAGGATCTCCAGTGGTGTCCCCAAGGATGTCCCACAGGTCCTTTGAGATCCCATGATCTTCTCAAGAAGCTCTGGGATCTCCCAAGGATCCTGTTGTCCCTTGAGATGTCCCATTGTCCTCCCAGGAACCTCTCAGAGATCCCACCACCATCACCCTGGGATCACAGTGTCCACCAGGATCACTGGGGATCCTCAGGGATCTCATTGACCTCCAGGATCTCCCAAGGATCCCATTGTCCCTTGAGATGTCCCATTGTCCTCCCAGGAACCTCTCAGAGATCCCACCACCATCACCCTGGGATCACAGTGTCCACCAGGATCACTGGGGATCCTCAGGGATCTCATTGACCTCCAGGATCTCCCAAGGATCCCATTGTCCCTTGAGATGTCCCATTGTCCTCCCAGGAACCTCTCAGAGATCCCACCACCATCCCAGGACCACAGTGTCCTCAGGGATCCCATTGATCTCCAGGATCTCCCAAGGATCCCGTTGTCCCTCAAGATCTCACTGACCTCCCAGAGATCCCAGGGATCAGCAGCCCAATGTCCCCAACGTCCCCAAGATGTCCCCAAGGTCCTCGATCACCTCAACACTCCAACGTCCCCAACATCCCCAAGATGTCCCCAACGTCACCTCAACACCCCAACATCTCCAATGTCCCCAAGATCCCTCATCACCTCAACACCCCAACATCCCCAAGATGTCCCCAGTGACCTCATCACCCCAACATCCCAAAGGTCCCCAAGATGCCCCCAGTGTCCCCAGTCACCTCAACACTCCAGCATCCCCAATGTCCTCAAGATGTCCCCAAGATCCCTCATCACCTCAACACCCCAACATCCCCAAGATGTCCCCAGTGACCTCATCACCCCAGGATGTCCCCAAGATCCGTCATCACCCCAAAGTCCCCAACATCCCCAAGATGTCCCTAAGGTCACCTCATCACCCCATCTCCAATGTCCCCAAGATCCCTCATCAC
>NW_010287959.1:0-10780 GCF_000700745.2 Antrostomus carolinensis
CCCAAACCATTCTATGAAATTCTATGAAATTGCTGAGGTGCCATTTACGTGCCAAAATCTGGGCAAAACGAGATGCTGATGGTGAGCAGCAGCCACATGCAGCAGCCTCCCCACCACTCCAGCATCCTGCTTATAAAGCTGTTTATTTTCCGAGTCGATGCACCCAAGGACTTGGTTGTTTGATGTTGGTACAAAGCTCTTGTCACCTGCGGGTCAGGAGGGATTAGGTATGTGCCAGTGCAGGGGGGTGAGGAGACGTGGAGGGCTCCCCACCACTAAGCACAAGATCAGCTGCAGTGATTAGCAATCAAAATTAAAACACAAAACAGCACCTGGCAAATCCAGGGGAGAGACACAGCTGGTGGGTAATATTAAGAGGAAAAAATAAAAAGTTAAGTTTACATAAAGGCTGAAAGAATTAAGGTTGTTCAGCCTGGAGAAGAGAAGGCTCCAGGGAGACCTTATTGTGCCTTTTGATACCTAAAGGGGACCTAAAAGAAAGATGGGGACAAACTTTTTAGCAGGGCCTGTAGCAATAGGACAAGGGGAAATGGTTTTAAACTAAAAGAGGGGAGATTTAGACTAGATGTAAGAATTTATTGGGTTTTTTAAGATGAATATGGTGAAACCCTGGCCCAGGTTGCCCAGAGAGGTGGTAGAAGCCCCATCCCTGGAAACATTCAAGGTCAGGTTGGATGGGGCTCTGAGCAACCTGATCTGGTTGGAGATGTCCCTGCTCACTGCAGGGGTGTTGGACTAGATGCCCTTGAAAGGTCCCTTCCAATCCAAACCATTCTGTGATTCTGTGATCTGAATCCACTTTCTATGTGTGATTTAAGGGGGTTCATCACTGCCACCACTTCACCACCCCACTGGCAGGGGAGTCCCATCTCCCCTCCACCACTCCCTGGCTGGACAGGCAAGCCAAGCTGGCCAGACCCCAGCAGACAGCCCTCACAACTACCAGCCAGCTCTTTGCCCGGGCCAAACGCCCCATTTTAAGCCAGAATTAGCTCCTTCTCTTCATACCAGTGACCACAGGAGAAACCATAAAGTTGCTGGTGGCTGTGTTCACAGCCCCGCACAGACAGCCAGAAACCCAGGAACCCTTCTCAGACTCCACCTCACCGCCTCTTGCCCCTTCTGAACTGGCCTTTTGCTCACAGACCTCCAGGCACTCTCTCCTGCCCTGCTTATTTAAAGTCATAACCTGAAACTAAGAGATAGGACTTCCACTCACAGCATACCCCAGGGCTGCGCCTCCCTCCCACCACCCCAGTGCAGAGCGAGGGCTGTGGGGACGGATGGACCAGGACACGAGGAGTTTAAGAGGCTCCTTGTTTGCAGGGAGCTGCGCTGCTGCGGGGAAGAGGGAGCAGCGGGGAGATAAGTACTTGCTTCTGCACACAGTGCAGAGAAGGATTAGATACTTACAAATATTTTATCCTAGCTAAAGTAATTGCACCACTTGTTCTTATGAGTCAGAGCTATTTATTTTCATGCTTCAGGGCATCAGTTGATCACGCCAGCTGAGGTCAGGCAGAAATTCCCATTGCTCCTGTAAGCGTTTTGCATATTGCAGGGAAGTGCGTTAGCACGAGTTGCTGCAGCCTGGCACTCCCCTCATCCCAGCCCCGCTTCAGTCCCCATCTGGCAGAGGACACACCAGGAGGAACAACTTCTCCATCTTAACCCTCCCAGTGTGACACAGGAAACAGCTATTGCTCTCACCAGTTTGACTTCTGCTCGTGGAGAAGCATATCCCACACTGCTCCTGCTCCAGGTAGAGGATGATGAAGCTTTCAGCTCCTCTTGGTACCAAAACCGCATCCCACCACACTCCATCCTCCAGGCAGCAACCATGCAGAGAATCACAGAATCATAGAATGGTTTGGATTGGAAGGGATCTTAAAGATCATCTAGTTCCAACCCCCCTGCCAGCAGCAGGGACACCTTCCACTAGACCAGGTTGCTCAAAGCCTCAGCCAGCCTGGCCTTCAACATTTCCAGGGAGGGGGCATCTACAACTTCCTTGGGCAACCTGTTCCAGTGTCTGACCACCCTCACAGTGAAGAACTTCTTCCTAATATCTAATCTAAACCTCCCCTCTTTCAGCTTAAACCCATTTCCCAGAGAGACCAGTGGGAAGAGCATCCAAATGAGAAGAGATGGTGTCGGTCATACAGGAGGTAAAAATAAAAACAACTCCTTTTGACCCTGAACACAAGAGCCAAACCAGGGTCACCGAAGCTCATTTTGGTGGCCAGTGACTCCGCGGCCTCTGCCAGGAGCAGACACGGATAACTGCTCATTTCTGAGTGCTTACAGATGCACAGCACTAATTGTGTCACCACCAACAACCCACCCAAAACCCAACACTTGGCCAACATGAATAAATAAAAACCAGGCAGCACGTACATGGTAGGGGCAGAGTAATGCAAGAAAACAGCTGCAAGTATCGGACCAAGGGAAAAACCACCTCCCTGCCCTCCCTGCCAGCGCTAATGACCCAGCTCCACCAAATCAGGAACACTTAGGAAAGGTCTTGGAAAGAAACAGTTCTTGATCTCTGAGCACCGAGCATGAAATTAAGCAGCAAAGGCCAATGCTTGCCAAATAAAAGGTTCCCTTTGCACAAACAACAGGTTGGAGTGAAACCTATGCACGTGCCCCTCCGGTAGCAGGCAGGAGGGATGGCAAGGTGCTTCCAAGGATGGTGTGCATGCAAACCCGGTCAAAGAGCATCTCATGCATCCAGCTTGAAATACCTCCAGGAGCTGCAGCAGCATCTCATGCATCCAGCTTGAAATACCTCCAGGAGCTGCAGCAGCACAGGATCGCTCCCCTATCCCCTTCCTCTTATCATGCTCATCTCCTAACTTCATCCCCAGCTGTCCTGCCAAGCAGCATCATTTTGCCTCCTCACCCCTGCTCAGATGCTCACCAAAAGCCAGGTGTCTTACATTTCCTCATCTGCGCTTCACTGATCCCCATTAGTAATTACACTGCAGTGGCAGCAGCTCTGTAACTTTGATTATAAGACAATTTCTGTTCTAATCTCTGGTTTTGACTCACTACTGCAGACCCCCCCCTTTCCCTGCACTCCCCCATCCTCTCAGTCGGTCATTTCAGAAGTGAAGTCATGCAGATAAGGAGGAGTTTGAACAATTAGGTATAATGATAATACGGACATCACTTTCATACAGATGTCTGAATAGCGCTTCAAGGGCAGGACCACAAAACCAGCCAGCTCTCTGAAGCTTTGCAATTTCTCATGGCATCAGAAACAGCATCAGGATCCTTTTTGGAAGCTTGCATTTGGTCAATTTTCAAATAAATAATTCTCTGTCCATCAATTCCAAAGGTCTGGGACACCCTCCCCTCACCGCTGGCACCTCACCTTCCAGCAGACCCCACCGCAAAGACAATGCAAACTGTAGGCAGGGCTGCAAAGAAATACCTCTGCACCCAGAGCATCCCACCAGCATCCCCTGGGGAGATGCCCTGCGAGGCAGCCAGGCACAGGGAGAGCATCAGAAAAGTACAACTCTCCATCTCAGAAGTCAGAAACCCCAAGTTTCACACCCAGATCTTCAGCTCAACTCACTCGACTTCACCTTTCATCCCCCCACCTGTCAGCGGGGATAAGATTTTTTTCCTGACATGCTTTGTTATTCAGAGATCGAAGATTCTGTAAATGCTGAATTATTATCATCAAATTATAATACTCAGAACATTGTCTCCCTTTGGGATTCATGCTGCAGGAGAAGAGAGCACAGCACAGGCACTCAGAGCTGCAATGTGCCACGTTTAGTTCCTTTAGAGATAGTGGGGACGGATGCTGCTTCAGTATTTTCTCTCTTCCTCAGCTGTCCTGGAAGAGTCTCTCTCTGACAGGTCTTCTGCTGGAGAGAACTGAGCTATATTTAAAAAGTCATTTTGGAGCAAACGGGAAGAGAAGTGTCAGAGTTGTCATGACGAGATTTTTTGGAATTTCCTTCCCGTTTCAGGGGAGGGGGGAGAAATCAAGACATTTTGCATTTCATTGTTTTCAAAATGGGATGGCTCCTGCTGCCACCACCTCCAGCTCCCCTGGGCTCCCTGCAGGCTCCTGGCTGGAGGACTCCATAAAATCCCCCAAAACAGAGCCAGCCAGCCCCATCCATTTCATTCTCTCTCATTTTCACTTTCAGAAATAAAAATAAAGCAGATTCCAGATGGAGCCACTTACAGCACAGGACAAGAGGGCACCCTGCTGAGGTTCTTATAGGAGAAGCCATCATCCAGCCTCTTCCAGGACCCACCAGTGATGGCCAGCACTAACAGACATCCAGCACTGCATCTCAGGGCACACATCTCCCCCCAAACACACAGGAAAGCCAATCCACACTGCTGGGACTTCTCAAAATTACAGGAAACATC
Source organism: Antrostomus carolinensis (assembly GCF_000700745.2). Lineage (NCBI taxonomy): Eukaryota > Metazoa > Chordata > Aves > Caprimulgiformes > Caprimulgidae > Antrostomus > Antrostomus carolinensis. Next base: position 4,423 of record NW_010287959.1, read on the forward strand.
ATGTTCTGGTACCCACCTGGCTGTCCCTGCACAAACCCCTGTGCACAGGGCTGCTGGTCAGAGGAGCATCTCCTGGGGACAGCCTAGAGACAGACCAGCACCAGACCACCTCATTCCTGCCCAGTTTAAGGTTTCATTTGATCATCTTCAAGCCCCTCAAATGTCACCTTTTGAGGAAAGGAAGCAAAGACAGCCAAACCTCCAGAGATGGGCAGAGGCTAATAAATAGATGAGCGTGGAGAAGAGTCAGGAGAACGAGATTGCCTGGGAAGTGCAGCCAGTGAGCTTGGCCAAGCCCGGGTATGGCCACCAACACAGCTGCTCCCATGCCAGCTCAGGCCAACAGCCCCAGAAATCTTCCAAACAAGTAACGGGGAAAACACAAATGATGCTGGCTTCCACCAGCGTGGCAAGAAGCCATTGAGCTCCCGAGCTGGGGGAGAGGAGAAGGAAGGCTCCTGCAAGGAACAGTCTGCAGCTCAGGCTGGGAGGTTTTGCTCCTTCTCTGCTACAAAACTTATCAGCTTTTGCCTAAACGCTTTTTTTTCCTCCGTGAAACTTGCCCTGTTCCCTCTCCTACAGTGAGTTTCATGCAGCAGAACCTCAGCTAGCGTGGGCACTGGAAATGTTAGCATCACCAGTCCTGCTGGGAAACTGGGCTCCCCATGCCCGCAGAGCACCACGCCAGCACCTCTGCTCCCTGAATGTCAGCCCAGCTTGGGCAGGACATCCCAGTTCATCCCAGAGCACCCCAGCAGCCTCTCCCAGAGAGATACAGGCTGCCCCCCGGCTTCTCCCCCAGCTCAGGGTGCAGTCTGGCTCCCTCCTCCCAGCAAGCTCCTGCTGTCACATCCACGGCTCCTCCTTGGGAATGATGACAGCAGATGATACAAGACCTTGAATTTAATTGCAGCAGGGGGAAAAAAAAATAAAATTAAAAAAAATGTTCAGAGTGATAAAGAATGCTTTTCATAAGCCACAATATTTGTGTCTCTTTTCTAGAGAACTGCAGATTTTCCTTGGGGTTTGGTTTGCATTTTGCAATTCAGGACCACAGCTGGCACAGAAATGGGTGTATGGGTGGGCAGCCCACGAGCACCCAGCCCGTACAGCACAGGAGGAGTTCAGCATTGCTACGTAACCAGGACAAACATCTCACCTTCTCAGTTACCTGCTGGATCCTCACTTCATAGCACTCAGGGATATGATTTAGTGGTCACGGTGGTGATGAGTTGATGGTTGGACTGGATGATCCAAGAGGTCTTTTCCAACTTCAATGATTCTGTGATTCCCCATGTCACACATACCCTCTCCTGCTTACCCCAGATATAGTGAAGGAGCAGTTCCCAACCCTCACACACATGACAAACCACTGGCAGATGCTTCATGAAGATGGGAGAATATTTTAAAATAAAAATCCCACCCCCTTACAAAGCTGCATGGCTCAACCTGCCATCGCACTGGCTGGTTTGCTTGTAGCAGAAGCCCCAGACAGGGCTTTCCCAAGCTCTTTGGGGGATGTTTCTTCTATGGACCTTGTGCTACCAGAGAAGAAGGTGCATGGTTAGTCAAAGTGAATATCTGGGCATTGCAGAGAAGGGTCTTAATGGTGGAGGGGGAGCAGAGAGGGGAAGAGGAGGGTAAACAGTGGTGAAATATTTATAGATCTTCACACATTGATTTGTTAAGTCAGGAAACAGTCCTTTAGGAGTTTGAAGATGCCTTTCAAGGCAATTCTTAATCAGTAACCCAGGTGCAGCAAAGAGGAGCTCAACAAGAGGCAGAAACCACTCCAGGAGGTCTTCAAAGGGGGGCTCTTCCCTTCTTGCCTGGCCAGGGACCTCACAGTCAGAATGGGATCCAGGCAGCTCCAAGAGCTCTACAAGATATTTATGTCCAAGGCTTTCTAATTAAGTTTCTCCTATAAGGGATTTATTTTTGAACAGTGGTTTTGCAGGAGAAAATTAAATGACGCTGCTTAAGGAGAAACAAACTGCAATATTTCATGCTGGCCATAAAAGACTCCACACCCCTTCCAAAATCTGCACAATCTGATCAAGGAAACCTGCTGCCCACACCAGCCTCTGCATCACCATCCCTACACCAGCTCCTTGCCTTGCTTTGGGAAAAAAACCTCCACTTCAAAAGCATAAATAACCAAAAATGGGGGGCTGCCCAGTAAGTGCTGATCCAGGTGAGGCACTGCTGGTCATTGCCCCTGGAAGCACTGCCTGGTGTCCTGATTTGTAGCTGAGACAGAGCCGGGTTTCTTTTTAGCAGGTAGAACAGCGCTGGGGTTTGGGTTCAGCTGGGATTTGTTGTGAAAAAAACACTGGTAACATACCGATGTTTTCAATTGTTGCTGGAAGTTGAAGGACTTGTTGTTTTGCCAGTCTACAAGTGCAAGGTCTAAGGGGGGAGGAACATTTAAATTAATGAGCTAAACTGGCATTTGGCTCTGCCAAGGGGCTGTTCCATCTCCTGTCCCCCATGGGCAGGAGATCCATGAGGGTCTCTTCCTCTCTTGCTCTCTCTGGCTTTCGCTCGGGCTCTGGCTCTCCCGGGATTGTGGTTTCGGGTCGGGATTTTTGCTCCCCTGGGATCGTTATCTGGGAATGGCTGCTAGCCCAGTGGTAGCCAAGTGAAACCACCACACCTAGTTTGGCACAGGGTCCCCTTTTAGGGGAGGACACAGCTCTGTGATGCTCCTCATGTGCATTACAGTTGCACCTACCCCTGCCCGAGCTGGGACAGACCTTCTGGGCAGCACCATTTGGCCTCTGGAAACATTTCAGTGTCACCAAAGCAAAGATACTCAGACAGGCAGTGCTGCTGGGCTGCCTTTGTTGGGTTTAAGCTGAGGCCAATGGCAAACCAGCCTCCCCCATCCCTCATTTATGAGGGTGCAGAGCTGGAAGCAGGACATCTGCCCAGCAGAATCCAAAACCTCCTCCAATTCAGCCATGAAAAATAATACTTCAAAGCAAAATGGCAGTTTAAATTCTAATTCAGTCAACTAGAGAGTACAAATTAAGTGTTCCCCCCTTGCCCCTGCCCCCCCTTTCTTGAGTGAAATTATATTTTCTGAAGGGAAAACTATGAGAAAAGTTTTGGATGCTCCTCTCTGGCTGGGAAACATCAAACAGCCCCAGGGCTGCAAATAAAACATCCCATAGTCCATTGACTCCATTAGCTTACTTATCAATATGAGATTAATTATTCCAGTTCACAGGACATTTGGTTATTTCTTAATGCTCCAACTACCCCATTTGAAAAAGCCAAGATACTCTTGCCTTGGCTCACTGGATTCGCTTCTCCTCACGGTCACTGCCAGCTTTTAAGACACAAGTAAATGCCTCCTCCGGGCTCACAAACAAAATAGCCAATAAAAACCCATTTGAGGAGCATCTGGTGATGCCCAAGCTGATGAGATCCTCTCCTGCAGCCCCAGCCAGGGAGGAGCAGGGGATGCAATTTAACTACCCCCACTCACAACTCTAAGAGTCAAGTGAACCTTCAATTTGGGTTTCTGCTGCCAAATTTTACCAGGGAAGGGAGGTGGTGGGGACAGAAGCGGTAGGGAGCACACAAACAAGGGAATACAAGAAGCCACACTCATTTTGTTCCCAAATCCTCCGAACGTGACTCACTTTGCTCTATTGTGACAAACTGGAACGCCTCTGAGGAGTTCATTTCACGTCTCATCCAGTCTCTGCATAATGGGAAAATCCCTCTTTGTTTCTCTAAGATATCAGCGTGCGCGACGCACCACGGACCCCCGGTTCCATTAGACATAATGGAACCAGATTGTCCCAGAAGTTGTTTTCAATTGCTTGAGTGCATCCTTCATTTAGGGAAACAAGAATATATGATCTGCTCTGCCCCAGCCGATGTGAGGATGCAATCTTTAAGCTGAAGTCAGGGCTATTTGTTTCCCAGCTTTGGCATGGGAAGAGGTTTGGGGTTTCCAAGGACTGGGTTAACCAAGAGGTCTGTCCATCCTCCTACCAGCAGGAAGCCATGTGTGAAGCTGGAGGTCAAGCTGTCCTACAGCAGAGTGTCCCTCTCCCTACGTTTCCAGCTCGAGTGCTCCTATCAGGGATGGAAGCCACGTGCCAGGCAATGTCGAGCGAGGATGCTGCAGGATGCCCCAGGGATGCCTGCGCTTCTCTGGCCATTGACCTGGTTTCCCAGTACATCCCATTGTGCCGTTAGGCAGCACATAATGGTGACAGTTGTATAGTCAGAGGACTCAGGAATGGAGACCTCAATGAGTAACAAAAAAGGTGCTTATCTGCCAAGGAAAGCAGATCCCCCAGGAACACATGTTCTAGCTGGCTGCTTACAATTTACTTTTGACTTCTTGGGACAAAAGAAAGTTTGAAAGCCTTGGAGACAAATCAGGCTGCCTTAAAGACATGGTCTGTGATAAGGAAGTTGTTAGCATTGCTAACATCACTTCTGTATTCAGAAGGAACCGATGGGGCTTAGTGAGGGGGAGAACAACCGATCACAGCAGCCAGGTTTTTGAGTTTTGTTTTTTTAATTGACTGCCACCTTCAGAGAGTTCCTCTTTCCAACATGAAGAGAAAAAAAATATCACAACAAAGCAAACAGCATCTTGAGCCTATTGGATCCTGTTCAGCAAAGCACGGGCTTGAAGCCTCCACAAAACACATTCCTGAGCTGTGCTGCTGAATTGGGACCGATGCCCCCAGAACAAATTCACATGAATACTTGTCCTGCACTTACAGGACACAGCAATCACCCCCAGCAATCACCCCTGGCCACGTTGCACACCCAGGACTTCGGGTCTTTCAAGTTTAACAAGTTTTAGGGTTTCCCCTTGGAGAAAACAGGCCACATGAACACAAGCAGAACAACAAAACCTGCCCTCCCCAAAGCACAGAACCACTTTCAAGTTGTTCTTTCCCATTGAATATTTATTTTATTTTCAGATTTACCCTATAGGGAAGGAACATAACTACTCCTACAGCAGCCAGAGCGAAGCTCAGCGGTGCCAGACCAGCAAACACCAGTGGTGGGCACTGGGGTCTGTCTGTGGGGAGAGGAATGAGGCTGAGCTGGAAGGGGAGCAGTGCTAGTGTCCACTCCCTGCTGTCCCCGTGCCCAACAGCTTATCCCAGCCCTGTCCTACCATCCCAGCCCTGTCCTACCCTCCAGACAGATGAGCTATGGGCCATGCTGAATTATATTTCCCCCCCTAGAGTTGGCTCCCAGCCTTCCTTCTATAGCTTCTCCTGGCATGGTTTCAACAGCAATAGGTTTTATTATTATGCCTGGCTGCCCTAATTATCTCCACACTCACTTTTCTATCTCCACATTGACCCTTTGCTGAGGTTGTGAGCTCTGGGCAGGTGGTGCTGGGTCACCTGCCTGCATGGAACAGGAGCTGAGGGGCAGGAGAAGCATCCTCCTGGTCCTGCCAGCACCCGCACGGACACAGCCCCGCAAGAGAAGGAAGGCTGGGAAGTTTCTGAAGGAAGCAGAAAGACATGGAGAGGGTGACAGTGAACAAAAGGAAAATCAAGAAAAGCAAAAAAAAAAAAGATGCAGCACAAAGAAAATGAAGGGTCAGGGAAGAGAAAGAGGAGAGCAGAAGCAGCAGAAATTTGGCTGATGGGGTAGGAAACGTGATGGTGACACGTGGTGATAAAAGAGCCGGATGGCACCAGCACGAGGCACCGCAGGGTTGCCATGTCCCTGCCAGGTGTCACCAGTCCAGCCCTGCCTGGCACCTGGTCACCTTTTCACAGCCCTGCCGGGACACACAGAAGAGCAGGAGGGGAAGACGTGGATGGTTTTGTTCCTGGGACTGCAGAGGCTCATTTCTGCTTTCTCTTCTGGTTTCTACTCGGTTGGGTAGAGGGAAGTGGGTGCCTCCAGCTCATGTCTGGGGTTTCCTCAATAAAAGAAAAGCATTGGGAAGTGGATTGCTCCTAGAAGACCCACCTTGAAGCCAGCATTACAGCTCTGAGCTTCATCCTTCTGCCTCAGGTTGCAGGGCAGGAGGGACAGGAGTCTGGCAGCACCCTCATTCTGCCTTCAAATCTGGGACTTCCCACCCCTCTGCCTGGGAGAGGGTTGCAGATGCAGAAGCCCAGCATCCCAAACCCACAGCCCCTGACCCGGCTGCTGCTGGCTGTCCCCAGAAGCCACCTCACCTACTCTCGCTGGCTTTGCCATGCCATCCCAGCCCACTCCATCATCATTTTTATTCACAGCGGGCACGCAAATACCCACTGAGGAGCAGCCCTGCCGCGGGTGAGAGCAAGGGGATCGCTGCCAGCACGACCCAGGGGGCTCCAAGGAGGAGGAAGAGGAGGAGGATGAGGAC
>NW_010287959.1:10821-12299 GCF_000700745.2 Antrostomus carolinensis
TGGAGAATGGCCTGTGATTACAATTTGAAGGGCTTCTATGCGCTGAAAGGGAACTGATTCAATTGTGCCACAACTCCCGAGAAGCTGTCAGCAATCACGGCGTTCTCCTCGCTACAATCATCAGAGGCAGAGTGCGAGAGAGAGCAGAAAAACAGTAGAGCTTAGGTGATGGCAAGGTACAGGAGCGCAGCTCATTCTGCAGCTGTGATTTCCTTCCCCATCAGCGTTCACTGCAGGAGAGAGGGAGCATCAGGGAGACTGGGGAGGGACAGAGGAGCTGCTGACTTGTGAAATGCTGCTCTGGCGAATTCAGGATACCCCCGAGACCCGCCAAACTCTGGACATCCAAGATTGGAGGAGAAGAGGATGCTGCAGGGGATGAATTTGTGATGCATGTTTTGTGTCCCCTCGTTCTCGGAGCAGCGGGTAGCACGCGAGAGTCCCCAAGCTCACCCACATGTGCCATGTCCCCCTGGCTGCGACCATCTGCAGGCAGGGTGATGGCATCTGCTCGTCCCACACGCAGGCAGCACCTCCATCCCAGGCACCTTCAGCCTCCCAACTCCTTTTCCTGGCTGCACTTAAGTCGGGTAAAACTTTATCCCAGTCTCCCCTCCCCATCTGCACCCCAACAGTGATGGCTCCCACAGCCGAGCCCAGCACCTTCACCTTGGAATGAGAACGAACGCAGAGCTGCCAGCTGCCAGAGGAGGGTGAGGTTGACCATGAGGAAAAGGTTCTTGAGGCAGAGGGTGGTGGAGCACTGGCACAGGCTCCCCAGGGAGGTGCTCATGGCACCAAGCCTGACAAGATTCCAGCAGCATTTGGCCAAGGCCCTGAGGGACATGGTGTGAATGTTGGGCTTGTCCTGTGCAGGGACAGGAGTTGGACTTCATGATCCATGTGGGTCCCTTCCAGCTCACATCATTCGATGATTCTATAATTCAAGATCCAAGCTGCTGAAAGCCACTTTTGATGTCTCACCACAAACCTCAGACCAGGCCAAGAAAAACTTCAACGCAGACAAGCTAGAAACAGAAACCCCACCAGCTCCTGCTCTTCCCCACACACCCCACTGTTCATGGGGAGCGTGAATACTCACGGGGTGCATTTGGAGGGAAGGTGATGAAGCAGATGCTGCAGAGCTGATGGGTACCAATGACAATCACAATGCCAACCCGTGCCCAGTGCCAGCTGCCTGCAGCCCCCAGCAGCACCAGCACTTGGAGCTGCTCACTGCCACTCACCAAAAAACTCCATTTCCAAAGCTGAGAAGCAACCCTGAGAAGATTTCAAGTTTTGGGGCTGTAAGAAATGGGAGTTCATTTTAAAAAGCCAGCACTTCACCAGAAACACTTGCTTTGCCACAAGCTCCACTCAGCCACTCATCCCAAAACCAAACTGTTATTCCAGAATTTATCCCCTGCTCATGGACAAACTCTTCCCAGACAAAAGCAACCCTGTAAAAGCTTCAGCAG
>NW_010287959.1:12315-12826 GCF_000700745.2 Antrostomus carolinensis
TGTTCACCTACCCAGATCTCTCTGTTGACCCAGCTGAAGGGTTTTTTTTTTTCCCCAAGCTTTGCAGAACTACCACTAAAGAAAACCCAGATCCCCGAAGCCTGCTTGAAATCAGCACGATGCTTTACGTGCACATTGGTAGGTAGAAGCTGTCTTATTATCCAAGGAGATTATAATTACCTCATTTGCCTATTAAAAGGATACTGTGACAATATTTAAGTTCGAATGCTTTGGTTATTTGCTAAAAATTATGTGGTAGCAATCAAGTGAAAATTTAGGCGGTAATACAGCCGTAGCAATATTGCTAGTAATTTGTGGAACCAATAACAATTATATTTAATGTATTAGTCAACATGTTTAAATAGGCTTTTTTATATATACATATATATGTGTGTACATATATACACGCGGTGATGGGCAACATGGGCTCAATTTTCCCCCCTCTGAAAACTGAGACCTTTGATACATCTTTCTTCATTAGCACAGCTCAAGACATGCACATTTCAGCAGG
>NW_010287959.1:12843-31970 GCF_000700745.2 Antrostomus carolinensis
CGGGATGGCCTGACCCACACCCTGCCAAGGGGATGCAGAAGACAAAGTCTCCCATCAGCTGATGACAACCTGCATGATCAGAGAAGAATTCACTGAGACTTACAGGAAAAGAGACTGGGGGTGAGAGGATGGGGGACAACATGATTGCCCCTTCTCTACAAGCCTATCTCAGGGTCAATAGCTCTTCCACCCTGAGATTACTGGGGAAAATGTCCTGGACTCTTTCTTACAAGGCTTCTGTAGCTCTGCTCCTAGGCTTTAACCTTGATTTTTAATATACAGCCCATTGTGCAGGCTGCAAGATTTCTTTTCTTCTAAACAATAAAAATAAAATAAAAAAATAGCCTCATACATTTTTACTTGCTCTCAGAAAATGGAAATCTGATTACTTATTCTTTGCAATCCCAAATTACCCCTGCCAGGCCAGACACAGTGAATAAATCCCTGCTTCTAGAGATACCCTCTCCATCATAAGTGCGTGATGGGACCAGCATCCCATTGACCCGGGGGCACTGGGAGCATTGGCTCTGACCCCTTTGGTCGGTGCCATTGCCTGCCAGCCAGCAGCAATCCCAGGAGGGATTAGTGTGAGAGCCCAGCGGGATGATGCATTTCCCAGCTGAGAGCAGCCTTTGGGAGCACAGACACCAAAACTCAATTTCCTTCTCCGCTGTGGCATTTAACCTTACAGCGAGGAGTGAGAGGATGGGGGAGAAGGAGGAGGGATGCAAGGGAGGATGGATGTGTCTATTCAAAGACATCCTACCCTTCTTGAGAAGTCCAGGAAGAAGCTTGTTTTATTTGTAGGAAGCAGAAAAAAAAGAGCATTATTACGACCTGTTGTAGCCTCCCAGCAGTTGGAGTACAGGAGAGAACTGCCACGTGAGCAGCTCTTCCAGACACGGGCTGTTCCCAAAGGCACAGGCAGGCAGGAATGATCACAGCAATCACACAGCACGACCCCCTGCCCGACAGCAGCCAACTAATTTCATTTGGCGATTTGTGCTTCATTTTCAGCCTGAATTTATCTAATTGTAGTTTCCAGCTGCTGGCTACAGTTATGCCCGAGCCTGCAAGGTGGGAGGCTTTGCTCTGAATAGCCTTATTTTCCCAAATACAGAGAGCTGGTCAACCATAGCTATTTTTTCCCCCAAGCTTTCACATGTGCCTCGAGAATGGGCTGCTTTTACCATACTAGAAAGAAAATAATAATCCCTAAACACAGCTCCAGGCTGTGTGCACCAGCCTCCCTCCTCCTCATGAAGAAGGACTGACCTAGACCGCTGTACACTGCTCAGCCACGGCTCTCCCCATCTTACAGGGGTCAACATCTCCAGAAAAAAATGTCCTTCCAAGTCAAACAAGGCGTGAACTATCAAAAAAGCTTCCTCAGAAGTTGTAGCTACTAAGCAAAACTTGTGCATCCTGGCTGCCAACCTGATGTCAGTCCTTCAGCTCTAAAAAGTCTTCTGAGCTTAGGTACAGAGTTGTATCAACACTAACATAATTCCCACAATATTTACCAAACCTTGTATGTTTTTTTCCTCCAACCTGTGCAAACAGTAAAACAGCTGCAGTATTTATTATTTATCATTATTATTATTTTCTTTTTAAAAAGCAGAAGACCATGGCTCCAGGACTGCAGAGCTAAATACCAAACTGCAGGAGAGCAGGAACTTGAGTTAAACACTAATTAGGGGTCAACCAATATAGAAACCAGCAAAGTATCATCTGAACAGGTCAAGGCAATGCAACTTCCTTAAGGGACAGTGGAAAAGAGGTATGCTAAGCAACCTGGTAATATTATCTGCAAAAGAAAGCCTTGAAAATAGATGAAGGTGATTTAGAGGGTCTAATTTCAGCGGATTTTCAGAGAGCTTATGATAAAAGTGCTTCATAAAAGATTAAGGAAAATAAACAGCTACCCAGTAAGGGGCAGAGGCAGGCAGGGATTACAGCTGGCAAGGCAAAGGGAAACAAAGACAGTGCTTCCCAAATTGAAAAGAGGTTCACGGGGAACAACTGCGTTATGGAAACGCTGCAAGAAGGGGAGAATGAGTGCCAGTGTGCAGAGGATCTCGGGGAGCTTCGGTTTGCTGCAGCTAAGGGGGTTGAGCATCTCCGGCTGGATCCATACACACTGCCGGAGGTGGACGATGAAGTTCTGCTTAGGTGAGTAAACAAACATGTTCTGCATCCTGAACTGCTCACCAGAGGAAGGTGGATGTACTGAATAATCACACTGATCCTGTATTTTAGTTGATTTGGCTCCAATGCTGCTGATAGAGGAGACTCCAAAGGTGGACGATGAAGCCACATCCCTGCGGTGGGATGCAGGGAGAGCCCTGGTTGCTGCTGGAGTGGGAGGGAAGAGCCAGATGTGGCTCAGCTGGTGGGGAGATGGCAAAGGAGATGGGGAAGCTCGATCACAGCCCTGCTTCTGATAACAGGTAAGGCAGTGCCCGTGGGGAGGAGGGCTGCCTTTCACCAGCTCCAAATCTGGTGACGGTACCATCCCACCACAGCAGAGATGCCGATGGTGGGGGCTGCCCATGTGCATGTGGGAAGGAAAAAGCTACTCAGGGAACACCTGAAATTGAATTAACAATCAGCAACACCTCTCCAAGGAAAGGCATGAGGGCACAGAAAGGAACAGACTTCATATTGCTTTCTGAACTTCGATGGAACGGGCTCTCACAGCCTGGCCAACACCAAGATCTCGCCCACCCAGATCCTTTATCTCCATCTCGCAGCCAGTGGTCAGCCACACCAGCCCTTCACACCACCCCAAAACCCACCACCAGCCAACCCTCCCCTCCCCATGCCAGCAAAGCCCAGGAAAGGTCTGAAACACAGCATTTTACAGCTTTTCAATGCTTCCCTCCTCTACCTGCAGCCTCGGCAGAGAAATAGAGCTCACGCTGACTCCAAGGGCTGCTTTCCCCTGAAACCCACCATGAGCTGCCCACGAGGACATCGCACACACTCCTACTCCAAACTGGAAAATTATGTATTTGCCTGCAAGCACCAAGCTGCAAAGTTTATGGAGAACACAACATAACAACATAGTGTTGGCTTTTTGGTTGGACTCGATGATATTAAAGGATCTTTTCCAACCAAAGTGATTCTCTGGTTCTATTCTATGAACATCTGCAGGCAGGATTGTGTGTGCAGCCCGTCTAGAGGCAGCCCTGGAAGTCTCTTAAATATTTGACATATATTTTTGGGAGGTGTTTGGGCAGGGGGAGTGTGCTACCAGCTCATGCGAGCAAATTAAATTGAAGAGAGGCTGGTTCAGTGCTTTTCATTAACAACCCTCCAAGGGGTGGGGGTGGGGGGGGAAAATAATAATGCAATTTCCAAGTCTAAGGTAAAAAGGAGAAAAAAAACCCCAAAAAACAACCAGTTTTCTTCATACAAAGCTAAGAGAGAGTAAATCAATCAAACTCTGCTCCCCCATGACAGGGAAGGACGCATCATTGAACAACGCTCATCGCTCCCCGTTGGTGATTTCTCATCTCACCCGTGCTTGGAAAGCTTCACCAAGCAGTGGCCCCAGGGCTGTGGCAGGGGATGCAGCCTCCCCATCCCATCCCATCCCATCCCATCCCATCCCCTGCAGAACACCCCAAATGATGCACTTTGCTAACACCACCACGAGAGACAAATCGGTCCCTGGGCAATTGAAGAACTTGCTTTTTCTTTTTTCTAGGGACCCAGGAGGGTGCCACATTAGCAGCCTCTGCGCACCTAACGGGAAGCTGTTCAGCTAAAACTTCTGGAGAAATCCAGAGACAGAAAGCATCCAGCTTCCCAGGGATTTTTCAGCAGGGAGCACTAATGACATCAATCAGAAAGCCAGTTGAGTTTCATGCACCCGCTATCTCGTGGCACTTCTTCCTCAGCAGCTCTAGCAGCATCTAACAGCAGGAGCACGCTTCCAACAAATCCCAAGCAATGCACTTCATTCCTATGTACAAAAAACATCAGGGTTGAGATGCCTTCTGCCTCAGCCAAGGAGTGACCATACCCACCCCAACTGCCACCTGCACAACCCTCCCTCATCAGCCTATGGTCTGTACAGCACCGGGGACATCATCCTCAAACACCACGAAGCCAGAAGCAATGGTGAAGACCAGGCTACTTAACTTTGGAGACCATGCAGGTAAAACCAGCACTGACACATCTGCATATATAAAATGAGCACTTCTTTAAAAGTGCTTGCTTAAAAAAATGCAAATAAATTCTCAGGTAACCCTCTCAAATTGGACAAACTGGTGCAGAGAGGAGGAAATGTCACCCCACGCGCTATCCTCGCCACAGGGGCGTCCCCAAGGCTCTGCAGCAGAGATGTTTCTAAAAAAAGCATAGAGGTTATATGGGACAAAAGCGTTAGCTTTTAGTCTGAGCGTGGACTTGAGAGTCTGCTTCATACCCCAGAAGTATTTCTGGGTACCAGCACAGAGCCCTGTGGTGGGGACTGGGAAGAGACAGTCACTTACTGGATCTAACTGGAAGAGGAACAAAAAGCCAATGTCCTACAGAGGCCCCATCAACAGGAGCATCCCAGCAGTGAGTGGGTCACACCGTCATGGGTGGCATCAGCACATCCCCAACCCACGCTCCATCCTACCAAAGACACAAGTGACATGTGAAAGGGAAGGTGCTTGACATCTCCCTGAACATCCCGCTCAGACAGAGCCACCAAACTATGGATCAGTCCAACTGACACCTCCATGCACATCCAGCATCTGTCCTCTCTGCAAACACAGTGAGAGAAAGCCCCTTCAAATGGGATTTCTCCCCACTGGGGTTTTTTTTCCCCTCCAGTACAAATCTATTTGAAAGGAAGATAAAGCATCTGCAGTTTGACTGAGGTTTTATTCAGAGGAAGCTCTGGCTCAGAAATAATTGCCGTTTGCTATAATTGGTGAGATGCAGGAAGGGACTAGATACAAGTGGAGTCTGGTGCAATTTTGGGAGATTTGTTACGCTTAGCTCACTTCTATCAATTTCAGTGGCTCAGACGCTTATGACCTGTTGCTCAGCTTATTGTGAAAATGGCTTTTATTTACTGCACTTCCATTAAAAGATGAAATCCATGCATAGGGCTCACAGGGCAGAAAATCACAGTTTACGTCTCAGCTTATCTCCCTTCAGCGGCCTCAGCTCATTTTCGCCCTGGCTTGCTCCCAGCTACTATAAAAAAAAAAAAGAAAAAAAGAAAAAAGTATTTCTGAGTGCTGTTTTGAGTAGCCAAGGCCCCTTGCAACCCCCAGGGCAGGAGGCACTTCCAGATTTTAAGGGAGTGCTCAGTTCTGCAGCTGCTGCATCAGTCCAGGCAGGGAGGACAGTGGGATAGGGATGCTGTGGCACAGGCAGGTTCTCAGCTCCCAGGACACAGGACACCAGCAGTCCTCCCTTTTGCAGCAAAAACACAGATTCTACTGTGCTCACATCCACTCTCCAAGCCCCAGCCAGTGCTGCTCTGCTGCAAGGCTGTCAGCTCCCACCTCCTGCCACCAAAGGAGATGGGACAAGCCAAGCACATACCCCACTCTGTGATCCTGGAGGGCAGGCTCCGGCTCTCCTGGATCTCCAGAGCTGGTGGAGATGATCTCCCTGATGCAGCTTCAAGCCCCCTCACAGAAGAAAAGGCACCACTGGTGCAAAGCAGGCTCAGCACCTCCTTCTGCACCAGTTCCTTCCCAGTGCTGCCCACAGACACCAGAGCACTTTTGGGTGCGCACCAGCAAGAACCGAGCAAGCAGCGATGGGACATAGTGCCAGCTCTTGCTTTGCAGGACAGACAGCAGCAGCCACGTGAAATGGTGTCAGGGAGGCAGGACAGACGTGCAGGCAGCCCGAGCTCTCCTGTCCTCAGGAGAGGCCATTTGAACGCCAGACACGCCATCTCCAAGGGTAGCTGGAGATGGTCCCCGGCACCAGCGTGGAGTTGCTAAGGTTACCTCCTCGGCTGCCTAATTAGAGAAGCTGTCACTCTCTCGCAGAGATCAGGAGACACGTGTGCACACGAGGGAGAGGAGGGGAACTTTCCACCGTGCAGATCATTTTTAGCACACTAAAGCAGAGAAAAAACTCAGCTCCTAAGGAGACAGCGTGCTACAGCCATGGGACTCGACGGCAGTGTCCTGCTCTCCCACTGCCCAGCTGCTTGTCGAGCCATGGGCTGGAGAAGTGCATGGGGCAGCAGCCACCCACAGAGAAGATGTGAATCCTGGTCTGTTGAGCCCACTTACCACTCCTCCACCCACCCATTTCTTTTTCTTCCACTCCTTTTCTCAGCCATCCCTGCATCATCAGACTGCAGGCAGGGCAGGAGCTGAACAAGGTCCCTCCTTCCCACCCACCAGCACAACCTCCACGCAGGAATGTTCCACCACCTCACAAATGCAAACCAGGAGCTTCCCAGCCCTTGGAAAACTGAGTAAGGAAGAGGTACAGGGAGGTGTGCTCACTCAGTCAAAGGCATTTCATGAGTCAGCAGCAAAGCCAAGAAGACAATCCCAGAAGGACTCAAAAGCCCCATATTTTCCACCAGATGAGTCCACACACTCATGTATGCTTCCTTTAACTGCAGTACAGTAAAGACCATGGAAGGAAGCTCTTCCCCTAACCTCCAACACAGCCAAGAGATTGCTTTCACCTCCTGAATCAGATCCCAAATGCCATACACAAAGCCAGGAACTAAGCTAAGAGCATGGAACAATACACAACAAGAAATACACCACAGGCTCAGGAGAGACTCTCTTTCTTTTGGGAAACACCCAAGCATGGCATGCACGTCCCACATGCTCTGAGCACCTTCCTGCCCATCTCCATCCCAGCTCCAAGAGAGCACAGGACCCTCCTCCATGATATAGAGAAGGCAAGACCACCCTCATCCACGGTTAACACTCAGATTCAGGAGCACTGGGTGGAGGGACCCCAGGACCGTCCCATCCAGCACCATCCATCAACTGGAGAAACCACAGAAACCATCCAGTCTCTGTTGGGCAGGCCTTTGAGGAACAGGAACAGCATTATTCCTGGATGGCAGCGCTGCTGGGGCAGGACTTTGCTGGTTCAGAAAAGTTTCAGAGCGGTAGGATAAAAAAAAGCAGATGCAGCCAAAAATGCAAAGAGATCCCTGGAGCTGAAGCACTTGCCAAGTTTCTCCCTAACGCTTCAAGACACCCACTCATCCTCCCCAAGGGCTTGTCAGACTCACATGGCAAAAAATACACGCTCCACACCTACCCGAGCCCAAAAGAAAAGACCCTTAAATAAATCTGGAATCCAGGGCTGGCAGGAAGACAAAGTTGGGGGCGGAAGAGGAATTTTTGGTGTCTATTTTCTAACGAAGGAACTGCCTGACAGCTCTTCTGCAGCAGAGCAGGGCTCATGGCCCTGTAAGTCACATAGCCCCCTCAGACACCGCAATAAATTGCTTTTAATTATAGGGCACCCGCTCAGAGGCCCCTGGGTATCTGAGAGAGCATAATGGAAACCAGATATTAATGAGAATAAAATAAATAAAATAAATCACCACAAGTCAGTGCATTTAGGTGGATATGGGAAAAAAAAAAAGAATCCCAAGAAAAGGTGGTTGGTGAGTGACCAACGAGGCAGCCAGCAAAGGGGACGTCACAGCACAACCCTGTTAAGACACCCCAGACGCTCTGTACACTACATCTTTGTGGGGTGCAAGGGGCAGTGCATGAGCAGCTGGGCTGGGCACGGGATCTGTCCTCGTTTTCAGCTGGAACAGAGATAGTTTTCTTCTTAGTAGCTAGGATAGCGCTGTGTTTTGGTTTTAGTAGGGGATTTGTTAGGAGAAGAATGTTGATAACATACTAATGTTTTCAGTTGTCACTGGAAGTCGAAGGACTTTCCAACTTCCCTGTGTTTTGCTGGTTTGCAGGTGCAAAGGACTAGGAGGGAGGATTGTTAAAATCAGCAAACCCAAGCTGGCATTTGGCTATGCCCATGGGATATTCCATATCATAGAACACCACGGTCAGTATATTAATGAGGGGTTTCTCTCTCTCTCTTTTTCACTCAGGCTCTTGCTCTTCCAGGATTGCAGTTTCAGGATTGTCACTCCCCCAGGATCGTTATCTGGGAATGGGCCAGGCTTGGTCAGTGAGTGATGAGCAGTTACACTGTGCACCACTCATTTGTGGATTTTATTATTGCTATCTTTACCATTATTATTATCCTTGTTATTTTAGGTTTTATTTGAATTACTAAATTATTTTTATCTTAACCTACAAGTTTCCTTACCTTTACCCCTCCAATTCTCTCCCCTGTTCCCTGGCAGGGAGGGAGAGTGAGCAAGCAGCTGTTTGGTGTTTGGCAGCAGCCAAGTGAAACCACCACAGGATCACAGCTTAAACCAGCAAGATGCAGTGCTGGGATAGGGGAGCTGGTCAATGGAAGAGGCTGTGACAGAGCCCAAGGTGCTGGCAGTGCCCAGACCCACCAAACCATTCACCCTCCTGATACTGATGCTTCATAGCCAGCCTGTGCCCCCAGCCCAGCTTCCCCAGTGCCCATGGGGGAACTGGAACAGCAGGAACTGACCAGCCCTGGGGAACAGCTGAGGAGCAGGAACAGAGATGACCCTGTAGACACTGGAGGTGGCCAGCTCCAGCCTCTCCCTTCACTCCTCACCAACTGTGCTGCTTGGTGAATCTGTTATGCAGACGCTTGCTAAAGAGCTGTGAACAATTCATTTTCACAGACCAACTCCAACTGCAGCGAGCACTGCTGGGGTCAGAAGTGGTGAGGGCATCGCTGGGGCAGCAAGGATGGGACCGGCAAGGATGGGACCAGCACACATCCATGCTCCATCAGCATCTCATCTCACACCCTCCTCCCACTGCTCCATTAGCTGCCCAGAGGAAAGCAAGCACCCAACAGGGCGGGGGCACCCACCGCTCCCTCCACTGCGGCTGCACGAAGCTGACCCTGCCCAGTACAGACCAGTTACACCAACGGGAGCCACTCACTTCACCATACTGGACACAGGGTCACCTATATGACAGCCAAAGCCAGCAGCACCTCAAAGTGCTTTCACCCACATTTGGGGAGGGTCACGTTTTATTCTGGCCAGGGAAAGGTTTGTTGAGAGCTGTCTTTCTTGCAAACTTTATTTTTCTTTTTTTTTTTCTTTTTTTTTTCTTTTTTTTTTCTTTCCAAAATGCATCAGTTTAAGCCTGTAAAAACACTTTCATCTTCAAAACAGTGTCACAACTCCCCTTCAGCATTTTCATAACAATGCTGCCATTTCAGCTTCAAAACATCTTTCCAAACTTAGTGTTCACACATACACCGAACTTTAAAGCTCAGAACTGAGGGGCTGCAATGAAACTGGAACAAGCTGCTCTTTGAAAAAAGCCAAGTTTCTCTTTCATCTAGTGCTAATTAACAAAAGCAACCTCCCCTGTGCCAGCCCCTGGTCAGCACTCGGCATGTCCGTGAGACCTCAAAGAAAAAACTCCCTCTTCCCTCACCGCAACCCATCTGCTCACGGCACAACACAACATCCCCATCAGTGGAGGGACTTCCCAGAGAGGCCAACCTTCTGGAGATGCAGGAGCCACTTGGGAGCTGCTGTGGGATCCTTTCAGCTCAGTCAGGATGCACAGTTGCTTATTGCAGATATGTGGAACCAAGCATCCCAACCAAGCATCTCATCCATGGGCCAATGCCCTGTTCCTTACCTTCTGCTGGCCACCACAGCAGAGGCTGCTGGACAGAGCGGATCTTGGTGCTCTCTGCAAGACCATTCCCCTGGCCCAACCTTTCCCTTTAACTCAGTTCATGCCAAGAATAAAAATCTCCCTGGGCAGTTCTCTTAAGTGCTGCAAATATTTGCATAGAGTTGGAAGAATGAGAGCATGGAGAAGACCGGGGAAACGGTGCACGGCCATCACCAGCCAAATTAAAGCTGCAGCTTGTTCCCCAGCACCTCTCCTCTCACCCAGGTCTCACCTGCCCTCCAGCTGCCACAGCCCCGGTGAGAGGCACCATTCCAAACAACAGCTTTTCTTCAATCTAAATTCTTCCACCACCCAACAACAGCAAAAGGAAAAGAACATTAACACCTGCTGGTTTGCCCTTAGGTGCCTTCACAGCAGTTTTGTAGAGAGAGGATCAGAACAAGCAGTGATTAAAAAACACAGCCCTTCATCCACAGAAACCCCTTGCCTTTTGAGCCACAGCAATCACCTTCCTTCCCAGCCCAAAACCCCTCTGCTAGCAGGGACAGGGAGCTGGTGTGGGACAGAGAGAGGCTGTGGGACACAGGGTGATTTGGGACACCCTTCCCAGGGAGGTGACCACAGAGCTGTTTCAGCTGTGGGCCAGGTATCTATGGACAAATGTGCACTGTTTCTGCTGAAGAGAGGCTTTGGAGATCAAGGTCTACTAAAATATTGGGTTTATACTACTTGGGGCACACTCCAAACTGGCAGAGAAGCCTGCTGAGCAGTGGGGAAAAGGGCTTTAGGGAGGCAATGCAGCTGGGAGATGCTGCAGGAGAAACACCAGCAGGTTGCTCTCTACAACTCCCTGGAGAGAGGTGGGGGTGGGTCTGTTCAACCAAGGAACAAGTGACAGGACAACAGGAAATGGCCTCAAGTTGTGCCCAGGGCAGTTGAGGTTGGATGTGAGGAAGAATTTATTTGCTGAAAGGGTTCTGAGGCATTGGAAGGGGTTGCCCAGGGCAGTGGTGGAGTCCCCATCCCTGCAGGGATTGAAGAGTCGTGTAGACATAGTGCTGAGGGAAATAGTCGGGGACTTGTCAGTGTTGGGTTCATGATTGGACTCCATGAGCTTAAAGGGTTTTTCCAGTCGAGGCAATTCTGGGATTCTGGATTGCTCTGCAAAGGGAAGGCTCTCACCAGGCTCAACTTCACTTCAGCATCCCCTACCACACACCTTGTCCCTCAGCCCAGCGCAGGCTCTGGGCTGCCACGCCAGCTCCTGTTTGTGCTGCAAACAGGATTTTTTTCCTCCTGCTTTGTGTTTAAGTAGCTCATTGCAACATGCTGTAAAACCCTTCATCGGCAAGGAGGGAACAGGTTTTACAACAGCCTTTAAAGCGAGTCCAGGCAGCTGAGCAAACCGCCCCCAGCACACACAATTTTGAGCACACAGGTGATTTGGGGCAGCCTGGGCACTCCTGGGGAGCAGAAGCAGATGCAGGCAGCATCCCTGCACCTCTGGCTCACAGAGTTTGCATCTTGCCCAAATCACAGCATGGTGAGGGTTGGAAGGGACCTCAGGAGATCATCCAGTCCCAAAGCAGGTTCCCCACAGCAGGTTGCACAGGAAAGCATCCAGGTGAGTTGTCAACATCTCCAGAGATGGAGACTCCACAATCTCTCTGGGCAGCCTGTCCCACCTCTTGTCCCTGTTCCCTCACACTGCTGGGCCACGGCACGTTAAGGAACAGCTTGTCAGCTAAGCAGCAAAGGCAGCTGCTACAAAAGCAGAATAAAATTGAGTACAAGGAGAAGCAGTGTGTCTGTCATGCAAACTGCTGCTCCAGCAAGACCCCAAGCTGGCTATGAGCAGCCCCTACAGGCAACGTCCCCGACCTCCCTCCCAGCTGCCACGCCACCGGATAATGGATTTCCTCCTCCAACACAGCAGAAGCCAGGAACACAGTAAGGACAACTGTGCTGCTTGTCTGGGGACAGCGAGGAACAGAAGAGGAGGGAACAGCAAGCGCTGGGGTGTGATAAGATGTAAAGCAATGTAATGGAGTTTGTGTCTTGAAGCAGCTCTGGTTTCTTGAACTGTGTTAAAAGGCAAGGCTGTTGTTGTTTAATTAAATACATTTCTAGCCCCTCTGATCATGCTCAGGAAAATTAAAGTGAGAAACACATGGCTGTTGATCCAGTATGAGGCATGCAACTGCAACGACTACAGTAAGAGCAACCACAAACCTCTATTGCCTTTTTGAAATTCAATCGATATTGAAGGCTCTTAATAGCCAGGATCCATGAACTACACTGACAACATCATGTCCCGTTCCTGGTGGCTTGAGGAACCATCTCAGTGGGGTCCAGGGAAGGAGGCAAAGCTAAAGGAGCTGGAGGTGACAACACCTGAGCTCCTCGGGGATGAGCCCGAGAGCATGGAGCCTCCAAAGCAAGAGCAAATGGATGAAGAGGTTGATGTGCTGTTGAGATGTCCCTGCTCCATCCCAGAGCATCCACAGCAATTCCCATAACTCAAACATGACAAAATAACCTCCCTCACTGGTGTGCTGTCCCCTCCTTAAGCGAGGAGCTCAGGCTGGCAGGCACCTCAGCCCTGTCAGCACCACACACCCTGGCTCTCCTGTGCACCAGGAGGCATTTAATGGGAACCCGTAAAGGCAGCTTTTGATTTCACAGTTTGTTTATAGCGCACATTTGAGGAGCTACACAGGATGGGAAAATACATCCCATAAACAAACTGCTAAACAAAACAGGCTAAGTGTGCACCACTCCACACAAAAATAGATCCGAGCTAACCTCCGCTTTTCAAGCACACGCCTCTGATGACAGCTGCATTTAGTGTCCTGTATCCCACTTGCAGTTTGGATTTTTAGGCTCTGCCACCATCAACAGCAGCTTCAGTCGCCTCCCACCATCCCCACAGCTCCAGGTGAGCCAAGAGTAGATGAAAATAAACCCAACGGGAGCTGGAGAGCAGCAAGGGTGACAGAGGTGGAGGGAGAGCATCGCCCTTCCCTGCTCCCAGCCTGGGAAGCAGCAGCAGCCCAGATGTTGCCAAAGGCTGCAGGACATGGACATGCCATCAGCTGGCTCAGGGACTGTCTCTGTGGGGACAGAAGACTTGCACACCAAGTATTTCAGGCAGACATTTACAGTCTCCCTCCCAAGAGCTGCCCCAGCAGCAGCTCCTGGGCCCGTCAGCTGAATTCTGTCACGCTCCTTACGCCCAGCAGCAATTTCTCAAGCACTCAAACTTTATTATCCACTTTCTTGGGGCTTCATGGAGGGCACGTTCTCCTGCGAATGCTTCTTCTACCAAGATCCAAAGCTGTCAAAGCTGCACGAAAGTAATTCCCACCCACTCCTTCTGCCCCAGGAAGAATATTTCTTCACTGGTTTTGCATAACAAACAAGTTACATGGGTTTTTTTTTTTCCTTTTTCTCCTGAGAAACTCAGGCTTAGAGGAAAACACCCAGCGTAGCACTAGTCCGAGATCAGACTTCATAAAGTTCTCCCTGCAAGAGGAACACGTGCTACCACGGAGATTAGACCGCAGCCTGTACTGATAGCATTCAGTCACCCTGGCAGGCTGCAGCACACGGCGTTTGTAAAGCTCCTTGGGAATCCTTCAAGATGAAAGGTACAGTATGATACGGATGTATTATATCCACGGGCTTTGTTACAGCACACATTGCCTAGCACGGTTTTATTGCTAGAACACAAAGTTCAGCTGAAGCCCAGGGGCTCTTCAGGTGACGAATGCAGAACCCTACAGCCCTCCCTCTGCTCTGCGGGGGATGAAAAATGCCGAAGCCCCTGATGTGAACACGGCAGATGGAGCAGCCAGCGCCCTTCCAGCAACAGCGGGCGAGGACCTGCCTGCACTGATAAGGCCAACGTCATCGCTGCTGGATGTGCCTTCAGCCTGCAACACGTCTCATTCCCAAATATACCCGTCGGGTCTCCAAAATGCCACTGCTGTGATGGGCTCCTCTTCAGTAGGACCTATCACACAGCCTCCTGTCCCAAAGGTCATCACCAGGAAGGGCCAGGAGGCTCCCATGGGTTGAGCCTACCTTGATTAAGCAGCACCCAGCACTGACATCCCCTGGGAGACCCTGAGCTGCCCACCTCGAGCACCTCCTCCAGACAGAAGGTGACGAGAGATGTTTGCCACATTCAGCCCTGGAACTGGGGGATCCCAGACTACACCGGAGCCTGAACCAGCAGAAGCCCCTGGAAATAAATCCCAGCACAGTGCCTTGGCTCAGGCTGTCCCTCCTACAAACTCCTGCCTGTTCCTGGAAGGAAGGGAAGGAAACAGTTTCTGCTTTTTTTTAGAAGCCTAACTGATGCTTGAAATGCTGCAAGTCAGCCTGCAGACACAGCTTGACCATGGGCTGCCCAGTTTGGACAGCATGGAAGAGAAGGATAGGAACGTGCATCCACCTCTTGGATCACCTTCCCAACACCTCGCTCCTCCTGGCACCTCTCTCTGTCCAGATTTCCCAAGACATTAGAGCTGGAGGAACAAGGAGCATGATGCCAACAAGCAGGCTCGTAGAGAAGCCTGTGAGGAATTTCCGGAAGGTCTCCAGGGCCACCACCCATGCTGAACCCACCACACAGGTGGCTGCTCAGATTCAGCAAGCCAAGGTGATGGGTTTTCCATCTCCCTCCACCCCCTCCAAGCAGCGCTGAGGAACTGAGATTGAAGTGGGAGCAACCGGCAGCATCCACTGTGGGAGCCCCTTTGCCTTGGGAAGCCCATCTGAGTGGGAAACTGCCCCAGAGAGCAGATCTGTCTGGGTCCACACCGAGTGAGGTCAATGGCATCAGCTTTTACCCCAGCTCCTGTCAGACTCCCAGGCAGCAAGAGCCATAGCAACACAGCAAGTGTGAGGAGAGGATTTCCAGGCTCAGCACACAGACCTGGTGCTTCCTGGCCAGGGCAGACCAGCAGCAGACACCGGTCCTGGGCTGCAGCACCATGCTCTGCTCCAACCTTCCTGCTCCCACACTGGAATTGCCCCACGTTTGCCATCCCAGCACGTTGCTCACATGGGAGCAGCGCATCAAGAAGCTGATGTTACTGAGAAGTTGGCTAGAGGCAAATTTAAAAAATTCCTTTGCTGTTGCCAACTCCTATTTTCTGTCACTTGATCCCATATTTTAGGGATGTGCTGAGCTCCCTGGAACGGCAATCGCTCAAGAACCAGAAAGAGCAGCGAGCGAAGGACACGGGCTGTGAACGGCCTTGGGACAGGCACAGCCGCGACTGCGGCAGCCGCAGGCCCACTCTGGCACGCCAGCCCCCAAAATCGCCATTCCCGGCTCATGCTGGGCGCCTGCCTCAGCAGCCAGCAGCTCTCAGGGCTGGCTGGGGAGCCCAGCTCAGGCAGCAGAGCCAGGACAGGGTTCCAGCCACCCCCCTGCCCCACAGAGAGAGAGGTAAGGGAGGGGAAAAAGGAAAAAGAACCAAAGGCTCAAAGGTTTTGAGCACAGCTAAACTCTTGTGAGCATGCTCATGGCCAGCAGCAGGGCTGGGAGCAAACCTGGGGTCTCCAGACCCTGCACCCCAGTTATGTGGTTCCAGGGCCACGGGCTTTTGGGAGAGTGAGTTCACATCTCTGGTTAGTCCGTAGGGTCTCTGCAGCCAGGGCAGTGCCCTTCCATAGGCATGTCTCATCAGACCCACAGAAAGAAAGGTATCAGGCACCAAAATAACCAGCCTGTCCCCAAAAGCGTGCTGGAGCCAGGGGCTCCTTCTGCCACTTGAGGACAGGCAAGTGCCCAGCCCTGGTGAGCCAGGCTCCACTCCCCCTGTGCAGCTCCTTACTGCAGCTGGCGATGCAATTCCAGCTTCATTCTCGTGCGCTGGAAGAACAGATGACAGTGCATGCGAGGTGCCAGGCCCAGCAGGTCCCCTCTCCAGCACAGCAGCTCTCCTCTCCCTGCAGAGAGATGCCCAGCTCACCTCCACCAGCTCACATCCCTGCATGCGGCCGCGCACACCGGCCCTCGCCTCCCCCTCTTAACAGCATCACCCCCATGTGAGTGCTGGGAAGCAACACCATCAGCTCAGTAATCTTCCTAAATACAGCAGTTACCAGGTGACTGGGAAAAAATCTCTTTTACTGCTGATGCTGCTAATGGAAAATTTCTCCCCTTTCGCTGCCGCTTTCAAAGCCAGTCGCGGTTTCATACAGACTTTGTCTTGCATGGAGATGGGAGAGGTGGAAGCGCAGAGGGAGGGGTGCAAGACTGGTGGGGAACAGATAATGAGAAGCAGAGGGGAACTTGGTAATTAGGGCTTCTTCCCCACCAGCTGCCTCTGCCCACAGGCAATGCCCTGGCTCCAAACCTTATCTGCCCCATCTTCTGGAAGGCAGTCACAGCCCAACCTCCTCCTGCAAGGAATCCCTCCTTCCTGCCCAGACCACAGCAGGATAAGGACACAAGGTGCATTCAAGAGCAAAGCTTCTTGCACAGCATAGAGGGAAGATGCCCAAAGGGTTTGATGGGCCAAAATAATTTACTCTGGTTTTTTTGGGTTTTTTTCCCCCACTTGCCTCCTTCCCAGGAGACAACCAGAAAGCCTGACCCAGCCAGTGCAGATGCAGACAGCCAAGATCATCCCCTCTGCATGCCATTCTGCTTCTTCAATACCATTAAGTGTCTCCATACTGTCTGGACACTGGAAACCTTAACTGCATTAGCTGAGACCCGAGCAGCAGCACAAGCATTCAATTCTTTTAAGTGGCACCATTTCTTAAGCTGGTTATGCACAAGAATCATCTCTGCTCAATGCTGTCGCTCATCCCACAGGTAGTGACAGGGGCAGGACTGGGCAGCAGCAAGGGAGGACTGGCTGAGGCTCATCATTCCCCATTTCAGATGGTGGCAAACAGAGGAGGACGCTCCCAACATGGGCTGTACCATGGGCATTACAGATGATGAAAGGTTTCAATCAAAGCATTTCTATTTTCTTCACTTCTCCTTTCAGTCTCCAGCCCCAATCCACCCCCATGCTCCACAAGGCATTTTGGTGTGATGGTAGGTGTTGGTAGGTGTTTCTCAAGCCACCTGTAACTGCTAACATATATGTTGAGGTAACATAAGCTCAATATCTCATCATTCCCACAAGTGGCATCAATTTATTCTCCTCCTGTCCCTGCCAGCCCTGTGTCTAAACTCCTGTGACACCAGCAAAACTCAAGGGCTCAGCCCAGTTTCACAGCCAGCCAACACTGCACGTCAGCACCGTATCACCGAGGTAGCACAAAGGCTTGTCCATCACGCAGCCAGCGTTCACACTTCTAGGGCTTAGAAAGGAAAAGGCAGCAAGTTTTGGAGGTAATGACTATCTGCGTGGTAGCACTCAGGGGTCACTCAATTCCACAGAGAAATGCAAGCTCCCCAGCTAATTCTGAAGAAAAGCACATTTTTTTCTTCTAGCAGAAGACATTGACACATTGACATAACGAAAAACTTGCTACCATCACATGGGAGGAAGGGGGAGCAGAGGGGATCCCCAGCCTCAGCCTCCTCCTGCTACTCCAGCCTGACAGCTCAGCTGCAGAAAACCAGCTCCTCTCTCTATAGTTAATCTTCTGTTGCCACTAGCTGGTCAACACGGGTACTCTTGGAAAGCAGCAACTCTCCGCGTACAGCCTGCTGCTCAGTCACAGATTCCCAGTTTTAACTGGGTTTTTCACCCGAGATGAAGCAAAATCCCTGCAAAGTCCACACCCCACCGTGCTGGACAAGCCACGTTTAACCTTCTTGCCTTTGGGGAGGGAAGTGCTTATCTGGGGACTGACCCATTTTCATAGGCATTTTGTGCTTCCAGCCTTTCTGGGTGTTACAGAGCTCACCTCTCCTGCAGCCACAGCGGGCAGATCTCAAGTTCAGGACCCACATCACCAGTCCCACCCCACCCCAAGATAGAGTCTCCTTCCTCCCCTTTCCAACTACAAGAACCAAATGACCTGGGAAGCTTAAGTAATCACACAGCTTCACGCAAGGAGGGGAAAAAATTGCTACCAGAAGGTTTTCCCCCTTTCCTACAACCCTCCCCAGGCAGCACCCACCACTGGGACCTGGGCCAGACCCCAGGGCCACACACAGCTGTGGATGGGCATGAAGGGGAAGGGAAGCAGCCCCTGCTCTCAGATCTACATCCCCCCAGTCCCTATCTCAAGGAGCCCACCAACACATCTCATCTTCACTGTACCACCTCACTGAGGCACCCTCCACTCGCCTGGTGGAAGATGTGACTCTGTACCACTTGGACTATCCTGGGAACAGCCAGAAAAATAAAAATAAACAGAAAAAGCAAAAACAAACCAACACTTGATTAACCAAACCTCTGGCCAGATATGCAGTGCAGCTCTTCAAGTCTAGCAGGAGGCAGTTAGAGAACAGGGAAGTGTTGAAACCAAACTTCACCCCTCAGCTTCTCTCTGCAGAGACAACCCAGTTTTGAGATGCCATGCCCTGACGAGCAGGGTCTCACACCAGGCACACTCTCTCTCTGCTACCTGCACAATGCTGCTCCAGATCTCACAGGCCAACTCAACGCAGAGAACAGCACTTCTGAAAAGCTTCAGTCGCACCTGCGCTCCCCGGGGAACCCTCCAGCCTCTCCACCCCACTCAGCAAAAACCGGAGTCGTTGACAAAACCAAGGGTGGCAAAACCCTGCTCAAATATTTTCAGAAAAAGCAATAAATTCCAACAATCCACAGGGAACTAAGTCCTTTCCCTTATTTTAATGCGTTCTTCCCCAAAGAGGAAAAGTTCAAGTAACAAGATGGCTTCAGGAAAGTTAAGAAAGAAAGATAAAAGAAGTGGCACCGAACTGCTGAGGAGATGGAGGAGCTGCACAGCTCCGAGAAGCGGGGAATAATCATCAGCCACGCACAGGGACCACAGTGGGACACCGATAACGGAGATGCACGAGCACCTTTTCTGACAGCCACCGAAACAAAGCACCTTGTAGCACTGCAGACGCCCAAACTGCATCCCTTAAAGCCCTTTCTGAGAAGCGTGTAGTAAACTGTTCTTATGTAAGTCACTACCACGTAAGAGCAGCGGTGAAAATCTGCCTCTTCCCTTCTCTCTCCTCTCTCTCTCTCTCTCTCTATATATATATCTGCTCACACGTAGACAGAGCTCGTCTAAATTAGCTCGGCAGCTAACTGCTTCATTCCCTGAATTGCACTGAGAGCAGGCTAGGCTGCTCGTGGAACAGCTACTGTAGAGAGCGCACGGCTGCTGACTAAATCAAGATACATACCTTAGAGAGACCTCATTGTACAAGAATAAAGTCAATGATAGGCTGCACCATTTGCCAGCGTAACACTAGAAGAATTGGGGGGGGGGGGG
>NW_010287959.1:31999-35904 GCF_000700745.2 Antrostomus carolinensis
AAATTGGGGGGGGGGGGCGAAAAAAAATACTGCAAAGCATCAGTTTTATCCAAGGTTAATGAAAGGGCAGGATGCTTTTTCAGGAAAGGGGATGCACAGCAATTCATAATGCACTGGTGGCAAAGTTACATTTGTCATTTCCTGCCACCACTGTGCCTTGCTGGGTAATTTTATAATAAAGTAACTGTGGGGTAAGGGGAGAAATATCCTTCTTGTCTCCAATGCAAGAGAGCAAAAATAAACCAAGGTGTAGGAAATACAGAAACCGAGATACCCCGCTGAAGAAGGGACACTGAGCAAACGAGAGCTGCCAACACCGCACGGCATTTCGACAGCAGGTCCCCTGCTGCAGTCCAGGAAGGATGCAATAAAGCAACAGAGTTTTCTACCTCTGTTGGAAGAGGACAAATCCATTCCTTCTTGGCCTCCCCACCTGCTCACAGGAGGCTGTGTGGGTGCTGGACCACTGGCAGACAAGACCCTCACAGAGCAGATGCTGTTGGCCCAGCGTCTCCAGGCTCCCACTACCTTCTAGTGGGCTCCCAAACACGACTCGTGACCCACGGCTCATGAGGGTGAGTAACTTCTGCTCCTGCCCTGAGCACCCCGTGGGGCCAGGGGTGGGCTGTGCAGGGATCTCCTAGTGCTGCTTTCTCCTTTCATCCCAGTCAGGTGGCAGCTCCTGCAGATCAGGCTTCCCCGCAGGCAGGGATGTAACCTTGGAAGCTCTCACTTCATGCACTTATACTTAAATGAATAAAATCTCACATTGTCAGGGAATGGAAAAAGTTGATTCCTTCCTAGGAGGAATCCTTTACAGAAAAGGAACACAGAGCACTGCATGTGCTTTGTACCAGCCACTAACTCAGAGCACCTAACCCCTCAGCCTATTTTAACGTGATCTACCCTTAAAAAGAACCAGCAGATGTGGCACTTAGGGACGTGGTTCAGTGGTGGACTTGGCAGTGTTAGGTTTACAGTTGGACTCGATGAGCTTCAAGGTCTTTTCCATCCTAAATGATTCTATGATTCTAAGTTTCACCATGCTGCAGACAAGGCTTTGGCACCTGCCAGCCTTCAGCTACAGATCCCTCATCCTCCTTTAACCCGAACAGAGTAAGGAGAGGCACAGGAACCACCCCAGCATCAGGAGACTTACTAAGCTGGGAGTTGCTGAGCAGGCTCAGGACTGCAGCCTGCCAGCTTAAGCACAGCGCTTAAACAAACTCAAGCAAGCAAAGCAACGTTTTATTTTGTGCTTCCTGGCCTGGAAAGACTTTTGAGCCCTACAGAACAGCGTGGCCTCAATTTATTCTCAACTTACTTGACTTCAGAGTCTGTAGTACCAGGACTCAGCTCTGCCTGCTTCGTGGTTTTGCGTCAGTTTTGGTTTTTGTTTGGTTTTTTTTGTTTGTTCGTTTGCTTGTTGGTTTTGGTTTTTTTTGTTTTGGTTTTGTTTTTTTTTCTTCTCTCCCCAGAATCCCTCCAGGATGCCAGTCAGGGTGGTTGACCTGGGATATGTGCTTTAGGAGATCTTCCTACCACATCCTTACCACCACGAGGCCAGAAAATGGTCTTTGACAGCAGCAAGAGCCTCGACTCAAAGACATTGAGGAGCCTTCAACACATTTGCAATCGGCAAGATGTCAGCTCTTAGGTGTCTTCCTGAGCTCAGGCCCAGACAGCCCCTAAACATGTTCATCCTCACACATAAATACACATAAGAATCAGAAATCAGCTCACAATAAGGGCTATCAGAGATTTTGGCAGAGAGAAGCCACTGTTTAAAGCAATCCCAGCCCCCAAGTCACTCCAAAGCCATTCGGCTGACCTCCCATGTGTAACATGATTTTCACCTCCAAGAGCAGCAGCTCTCGGGTTCCCAACTGCCGATGAATGTAGAAAATGATGCAGTGGTGAAAAAACACACTATAGAAAACTCCAGCCTTACTTCCTGCACTAGAAAAACAAGGCAACAGAAATCCTCTAAAGCACTCACCCAGAAAAGAGTTAACTGTGAGTGAGACTCAGTTGCCACACCAGGAGATGGGAAGAAATGCAACAAATTTGAAATATCAGAGAATCCACAGCAATTCATGAGCTAGACCTTGGGGAAGGACAAGTGTTTTACCTTCTCTGGAAGGAACATGCTGATTAATTTCAGGACAGTGATGAAGCCATCCCACCATGGGCAAAGCTTCCATTTATCTTCTGATTCACCTGCCGCCTGCGGGTTCAGGGGAACAGGAGGGGATATTTTGGGGGTTTTTTGTCTATGAAGAGGCAGCAACAAATATAGTTTTGCACAAGATGTGTTAGATATTCAAGAGTACACACATAACCAATAGCCAAGGCATACAAAAGAGAATTTTTTAGACCCAAGACATGGTCTCTTTACTGGCAGTCACTCACAGAAACAGGATTTGCTATACAAGATCATGTCTCAGATCTATCAAGACAAATTCCTCTCCTCCAACTTGAGCTATTACCTAAGCTACACACAGAGGGGTTTCTTTGCCTTGTGATACATTTAGATCAGCGCGCAATTCACACCCAGTCCCTGAAGAAACTGTAATCTGAAAATTCAACTCGCTGAACCATGAAACTTCTTGTTACTTTTAATCACTGTAAGGTAAATGTCATTCCTACTGCATCAAACCTTTGATTTTTCACTTTTATTACTTGAAATAAAGTATCATCAGGTTTGCTTCAGATTTTTGGGGGTTGACCAGCCGTGCCTAAAGAAGCCACACTGCAAAGCCAGAACCCAAGAGGTTCAAGAAGTACCATCAACTTATTTATTATAGGTGTTTGCTACAAGAAAGCTTCACAGAAGGTAAAATGAAAGACTGGGAGACACAGTTATTTTCCTACCCTGGCACATGGCATCCAGTGAAAGGCAGTCACATCCACACGGTATGGGAAGGGAATTGGGATGAGGTGCCCACCGGGTCAGCCCGCATATGGGCACACCTTGCCACACCTGACACACACCTGAGCTCACAACCCAGAGGTGTCGAGTAATATCTCAGACCTGAAGTTAAGCTGGTACTTGAGTAATCCTAGGTTCAGACTCCGAAAAGCAAGGAAGCTAGTGGGTAAAGAAGAGATCAACAGAAAACCTTTGGTGACCTGGCAGGGCAAGCACGGCGCTGTCCATACGGCATTCACACTTCCCTTGGAGGCTGATTAAAGCACAATAGAAGGATAAAAGTGACAAGAGACAGGTCGGGCACCCCACCTGAGACAAGAGGAGCTGGCATCGAGATGGAAGTACCACGACAGAATGATTCCCAGCCCCATCCCCCTCCCCACAACATCTGAGAGAGGAGGAAAGTCCGCAGGCGTTCGCCACGCACCCGGGCGCTGGAGTTGTGCGTGAAGCCAGAACGAGCTTCCAGAATTAAGACGAACCATTTATAAAATTGGGTTCTGCCTAGAAAAAAAAACAGCCTCTCCCGTTCGCCCAGGCTCGGTGGTCCGTCCTCCGGGGTTAAGCGTTTAAGTTGGAGCACAAGAGGCAGCACCCATCACTTTACAGCTTCACTCCCAGGGTTTGGAAGAGGCAGCAGCCCGCAGGCCCTGCTAAAAAATCCCTCCCCAGCAGGAAAAGAAAAGAATATAAAATAAAAAACAACAACGCGGGTGCAGGGAGGGCAGCATGAGAAAGCTCCAAAACACAACCAGGCTGCCCATGGTAAGGGAGGGTGAACGAGAATCGCGACGGGTTGAGAGCGCGGAGCCGGCTGCCCGCACCGGGATGCTCCGCGCTCCAGGGAGGTGCGGGGGGGACCGGCGGGACGGGCCGGGAGGCGGTGCGGGTCCTTACCGAGGGTGAAGAAGGGCAGCTCGGTGTTATCCAGATCGTCCTGTACGGCGACGCGGCCGGGCAGCTCGCTGCGGAC
>NW_010287960.1:0-17965 GCF_000700745.2 Antrostomus carolinensis
CCGCGAACTGGCCACGGGCGGGGCCCAAAACAAGGAAGTCACGTGCGGCCCCGGGACACACACACACACATACACACACAGACACCCCCCCCCACCCACACCCGTCACCCCACCTAGGGCTGCACCGCAAAATACCCCAGAAAACCCGGGCCGCACCCTCCTGTCCCTGTCAGGATAAAGCAAGGCCTTAGTGAAGGGTTGGGACACTAAACAGGCGTTAAACCCTATAAAATCAACCCACTATTATCATTTTTGTTTTGAATTTGCATTGGAAGTGCTTTAAACAACTCACCCATGTGTGTTTATTTTTGATGCGGTGATGCTGTCACGTGCTGTTTGTACATCATAGTAAGGGAGTATGAATGACAAACTGTAAACCTGAATGAGCCATAAACTGCCTAGTAAAAAGCGATTGCCACAAGATAAGTTCTGGTGACAATTCTCCTAGTCCTGTCACAGCTGGATTAAACTTTGGCATTTAGCTGTTATCATCAGGTAAAAGTCCTGGTAGCTGGCATCAGAGTAATGAAACCGTGTCAGCGTTAGATCATATGTTTTTCTTAGAATAGTATGTCTTGTAGCCTTCTTAATATAGAAGTTATTCCTCTTAAGACTTCAAGGAGGGAAAAAGGAAAAGGGGGCTAGGAAAGGAATGAAACATGCATGTTACACACAGTTAAAACAGCAAGCCTGACCCTGGAGTTGGTGATAACACATGGAGTTGCAAGGCTTAGAATAACGAAACTCACCTAGTGTTTGTGTTAGCAGCTGAGCTAATACTAGCCCATGTTTTTCTTCTGTAACCAATTTGCAAATTGATAAGGCTGAGAAAATGCCATATGATGATAAAAACTTTGTCTGGTTAAAAGTATGAGTAGGGTTTTTTTTCGCTGATATAAATACGACAGTTGGCAGCTGCTTTTTTAAGTTCAGCTCTGCTTCTCTTTGGTATCAAAATTCATCTGACTTGGATGGCAGCACAGGCTGACTTACAGCCCAACAGAAGGAGAGGAAGCAGCTCTGCCAAGAAACTTCTGAGTCCAGGCAAATGTTTAATTCAGGATCTGATTCACAGCTAATGACTAAAGGTCATAAAACTGTCTGCCCTGCACATGAGCAATAAACACATATTCCATTCCTCACTGTAATTAAGCTTTTTGTTATGCTTTGTTATTTACTGGTACAAAACAAGCAGCTGCTCAGGATGTCAAATGAGGTGTGCTCATGGGGGAAAAGAAAGGAGCTTGAAGTCAGATACCTTAACAGCACAATATATATCTCTGCTGTAAAGGTTCAAACAGAACATTGCTTGTTAGAGTGGGAGTTTTTGCTTTGCTAAAGGGGGTGGTAATAATTGTCTTTTTTTTAATATCAAGCATACAGTAACATAAGCACCTCGCTACTTTGTCAAGCACTTATTTGCCAAACTAATATTTAGAAATATTGAAGCAATAATCATTGTATAACAACATTTAGTACAAGTAGTGTTACTTCTCTTGCAGCTGTCGTGGGCCTGCTGTACCCCTGCATTGACAGCCACCTTGGGGAGCCTCACAAATTCAAGAGAGAGTGGGCCAGCGTCATGCGATGTATCGCAGTTTTCGTTGGCATTAATCATGCAAGTGCTGTATCCTTCAACTAGTTTACATTGTTGTTCCCTGTGCTTAGTCTGTTGTCCTGAAACAGTCTCTCCCATTCACATCAGAGAATTACAAAGGTAAGGATGGTATTACTGGCAGAGACACAGACTCCTGTGAGACCTGCAGTACACTGCAGTAGTTAGTTAAGATAGATAACACAGTTCACTTAAAAGTAGTTGGGGAGGTTCAGGGAGGGTGGAGGGATAGACATAGTATGTCTGATTTAACAGTATAAGTTGTGTTATTTTAATCTGTATGTTGTCTACATCTAATCCTTAACACAATTAGCTAGTGAGGCACACTGAACTGTTCAGTGAGAGTGTTCTTTGTGTTGAATAATGATGGTTTGAGCAGAAATCCTAAATCTGCAGGGACAGCTGGGTTACTTCAGACAAAAATCCATCAAGTTAAATATGTAACAATATAAAGTATTCTTTAGAATACTTGGTGTGAAAAAAATTGATGTTGCCTTTGCATTTACACTCCAGTCAAAGTCAGCAAGAGCTGTGGGGCCTACAAGAAAGCTGGGGAGGGGCTTTTTACAAAGGCAGGTAGTGATAGAACAAGGGGTTATGGCTTTAAACTGGAAGAAGGTTGATTTAGATTAGATATGAGGAAGAAATTCTTTATTGTGAGGGTGGTGAGACACTGACACAGATGACCCAGAGGAGCTGTGGATGCCCCCTCCCTAGAAATGTTCAAGGCCAGGTTGGATGAGGCTTTGAGCAACCTGATCTAGTGGAAGGTGTCCCTGCTGATGGCAGGGAGGTTGGAACTAGATGATCTTTAAGGTCCCTTCCAACCTATACCAATCCATGATTCTATGATTGCTGAGCAGGTCTGAAAACCAGATCCTTAATGTCTTGTATTCAGAGATACAGAATCATGCTCACTTGCAGTTTGAGTTCTCCCTTGTTCAGTTTCAGCAGTAGGATGTCTGCAGACTTAAAAGGATTGTCCTTAACATCTTTTTCCAGAAACTAGACTTTGCAAACAACGTCCAGCTGTCCCTGACTCTGGCAGCCTTATCACTGGGTCTTTGGTGGACGTTTGATCGTTCAAGAAGCGGTCTTGGACTTGGAATTACAATAGCCTTTGTAGCAACTCTGATAACCCAGTTTCTTGTATATAATGGTGTTTATCAGTAAGTTATGCTTTTAAAATACTACTTCAACTCTCTTGTCGTAACTTAAGAACAGGAGTGCACATGTACTGGAACTTAGTTATTAACATATCTGGCATGTTCTTATATAAGACCTTTTGTTTGTCTAAGCCAGGTAATTGTCCAGTTGTTCCAAATGATCAGATTAAGAACTGGGGGTAGAGGGTGGGGAGCAGACTAATTGGGACATATGTTGAAATGGTAACAGCTCAGCAAACTGAACTTCTGCTGGCTTGATATATCATTAACTGGCTCTCAGGAGAGAGAATTTCTAAACCTTGCTGGCTAAGCCATTGGATTTTAGAAGTTTATTAAGTTAGCAGATCTCCCAACTTCTTCTCCTATGTTACTGGTTTTGGTTTTGTTTTTTCATTTGGGCCCAGGAAGGGAAATGTATAGCATCTTGTTAACAGTATGTAAGGTCATGATAAGAACTTGTTTCTAACTTACTTCCTTTTGTTTACCAGGTATACCTCCCCAGATTTTCTTTACATCCGTTCTTGGCTTCCATGTATATTTTTCTCAGGAGGTGTGACTGTAGGAAACATAGGACGCCAACTGGCTATGGTAATTACTATATAATTAGCATTTCCTTTAACAATCCAAATACCTTCCTTTGTTGTTAGTCCAAGAACAAACTATGCCTTTAAGGGTATGACTCAGAAATTGTCAGAGATAAATAGATACCTTGCCAAGAGCTGAAATGTAAGTGTACAACTTGTGCTGCCAGTAGAGTGGGAATTGTCTTAGTAAGTGTTTGAGTATCTTCTGTATTTAACTTCTTCCAGCAACAGCCTAAATGAGACTGGAATCTGTATGCCACTTCTGATGAGAATTGTAATCACTCCTGCTCCATCAGTACTTTGAATTAATCTCCAAGATAGCTAGAAAACTGAGACACAGATTTCTCTAATTATTTATGCAGTAAAGAATTTTTGTTATGTAGATGAAAGGAAATGTCACTATAAGGCATTAAATTCCACCACTCTAGAATCAAATATGCTCTTTCTGGCCACTTAATATGTAGTTCAAGTATCATGCCATATATGGGATAAATAGTATAAATTACTCATTTGCTAGGTTCTTAAGTAATTTTTCCTTGTAGCATACTTAAGAGTAAACCTGGTTGTATGCTTGCACATCTGCCTAAGGCTTGGTTGTGAAAAGTGTTCTGACCATGACAGATAGTAATTAATACTGTCATGATTTAACTTCTGTCTTCTTTGCTACTTAAGTCCTTTATCCTGGAAAACATCCTTCAAGTATTTCACTTCTTTAAGGCTGTTGTAGTTTAGGTGCCTTTAATTTTTACTGCAGGAAGGGTGTTTGTAGACTTGGAAGTTCCTGAAATATTTGTTTCTGAACTGTTTAGTAAGGGGGAGAGCTGCTTTTTGGCACTGAAACACAAGTGAGTGAAGAGATTAGTCTAAAGGTAACACTCTTCCTTGGAGAGTCTTTCTCTTTCTTCTGCCTAGCCTTGCTAACCCAGTGAATGGATGGTAATAGACTTCTTATGTGAATAGTCTGAACTTGATGCTGCAGATGAACAGGCTGGCAGATAAGCTAGAGAAGTGAGCCATGTTGCTTGATCACCACTGGCCAGCATTAAAGATAAATTTCTTTAGTATTGCTTCTCAGTTACACTAAATTAACAGTAACTTCTTGTAGAAAATGCTGCTTAAAAAGAAAAATGAGGAAAATATACTTCTGTTCCTGAGTTTGTTCTTTCATGCTGACGATACCAGATTACAGCTTTCCTGGGACCATGGTCACAATCTTAACTTCACCATCAATTTTGATTTGCTCTGAGGTTCTTTAAAATACAAGCTCACTACTCCCCCTTCAATCCCAGTGGTATATACTACCTGCATGTGTTTTTTCTTAGGACTACATGTAGGGGGGAAGAGAGGGTGTTATTTATCTTTTTTAAATTTGCCACTACATCAGGTGAAAAAGACAGATTAATATAGTTTTATTTAAGCTTTGCTTTGCTATTGCAAGCAGAGTCTCAGAATAAAATTATAAGTCATTTATATGCTACAGTTCCATATTTCATATTGGTGTATGCAGTGCTTCCAGTTGCTACACTTTTTATATTAAAAAGCAAAGGAAGAGGGCCTTAAAGAAGAAAGAGATAAAACAAATATAGGCACATAGGATTTTTTCTTTCTTCCTTTGACTTCTTTTTACCTGGCATCTCACCTGAAGGTTGTTAAAATCAGTCTGGCTCCTGCCTGCAACTTTCCTGTCAGTCTTGTCATCTTCCTTACAAAGACAGAGGGAAGCTGGCAAGATAAAGCGTTCTGTTCTGGTTATTTAGAAGTATCTTCTCATGTGTCTTACGTTACCACTACTTTGTCTGTAAAAACTTGGAGAAGCCCAACATTTTCATAGGAACGCTTCTGCAAGTCAATGAAGCATTCAATGCTGGAAATTCAAAGGATTCCACTTCTAAAACAGAATGGTAGCATCCAGTCTACGAGGTTTTTCTTCTTAGACATGACTCAAAAACATCAGTCAATTTTGTCAGCCATTGTGAATGTGGCAAGAAGCTGGAATAATGCATTTTTTAAACTAAACCTGAATAAACCAGTTATTTTTGTAGCTATATTCTCCTGTAGTCCCTGAGTTGTTTGGCTGCATGTGACAGTTGCAGATCAAACAGGAGATATTTTCTGGGCACATCTATAGAGGTGACACCTGTGGAAAATACTTCAGTGGAGTAAAGTTGCCTTGTTTCTTCCTCAGCCCATGCCTAGCTTTTGCTGTTAGAAAAGAAATAAGAAGTAGTATGAGAAGTGTCCTTGAGACATCCCCTCCCATCTTGAGAAACGGTAGCTGGGAGCTGCTGGCTGCTTTTCAGTCACCAGATTTCAAATGAGCTTACATTTGTCAGTAACCAAGTACAGTGTTACCTTTAAACAAACCTGCTGTTAGCAGAAGGTTTTGGATTTTATTTGTTTGTGGAGGGTTTTTTTTTCTTTTTTGCTATAAGCTGGAGTGTGAAATCCAACATTTTCTTTAATAGCTTGATTTCAAGAGAAAAGGTGAAGGTGCTGATGCTGCCATCAACTTTCACTGCTTATTATGACACCTAAAGTCGCTCAATCAGTGGTTAAGTAGATGGCAACACTTCATTTTGAGTTGTAACCATCATTCTCAATATCTGGCAAACTAGGGTGGTATTCAGAACCTGGACTTCACAAATATCTATTCTTTGCTACTGCTTAAGGCTGCGGAACTGTGAATACATTCAGTACTTGCAAATACATTTTGGCTCTAGAATAAGAACATATTACAAGCTTTGTTTTAAAGAAAAGTTGGTTAAATTTCTTACACTGACATATTATAGGGTTTCCTACTAGAAAAGAGACTTGGAAGGAAATGAGTAAGTCTGATACCAGGCTTTGATTGGAAAATAAAGTAATTTATACTTGAAGACAGTTTCTAAGAGGGCTGTTAAAAAAAAAAAAAAAAAAAAAAAAAAAACAAAAAAAACACAACCTGAATTAATACCCAATAAGTGAAGCACTGTGCATCTTCTGTTAAGAAATAAACTGAGATAGTGAGGAAAGGTAATGAAATCTTACAAGAAACAGTGTGATTGGTAGATGGATTTATCAGATGCACTAATTGAGGCAGCACAGACCCACAGTGACTTTTTTCTCCACCTTTAAGGAGCATGTCTTTGAGCTTTTACAAGAAGCCATGTCTGATAGGTCTTTGTCAGCCTAACTGAAGCTAGTTGACTAATCATTGAAAATAGTGCATAATGTAGTCACTTACCAGATGGCATTAAAATATAACATGTGTTTGTTGTTTTTTATCCATAGGGTATTCCAGAGAAACCACACAATGACTAAGTCTTTGAAGACGAGAGCACGGTGCCAGCGGGAAAGCAACATTACAAAGATGTGTCCCTGTTTTAAATTGAAGATTATTTAGAAAAAATAATCTCTATGGGCTCACTGCACAAATGACTTGTGGAAAAAAATATTAATCCACTCTTAGAATAGCCAAGTGAAATTAACTGCTTATCTTGAAATCTTACCCTGATTTACTGCAGAAGCATTTGCGTATGGCTGTTCTCTGGAAGAGTTTAACACCAAGTTGTATACAACTGATCAGGCTAAGTGGCAGTTTTCCAAGTATTAGATTCCACTGTAAGTTATTGAAGCAGCTGCCATATTTTAAAGCCTTGAAACTGAAATTTAATTACAGGCTCTTGTATCAGTGCCCAAAGGAAGCAGATTGATGGTGCTTAACAATGATGATGTATGGTTTAATAGGAATAGTATTTATCCAAATCTTTAAAAAATAGGGTTATTTGAAAATAAGAGTGATCGAAACAGATCAAAGGCATTGCACTAATGCTTCTAGGAGTCTTATGAAGGAATCATGCCCTTACTTGTAATGCTGCATTAAGTTTGTCTTTGACGGTGGAGAGGGTTGGAGGGACGAAAAGTTGAAGTCACTTAGTTTGGAATTTCTAAATTACTTCAGTATGATAGATGAACACTGGAGACAATCTTGTTCTAATGTGAACTTTATCAGGAAGTTCTGACTGGAAATTTCATTACTTCGGAAGCTTGCAGTCAGATTTGCAAGAATCAAGTTCTGGCCCCAATTCACTAAGAAATTTATGTGTGGGTACTCCTGCTTAATGGTAGACATATGCTTCAGTATCTCACTGAAGGAGGTCTTGGATATCATAAATGTGTGGCATCACTGAAAAAACGTACATTGCAGGCCATTGCTTGGCCATTGTCTGTGCCCCCAACTCCTTATATCTGCAGTTTCCTCCTAGAGTTGTCCTTGATCTTGCTTCTGTTTGAGTCAGGGTTTTGACTGAAGTGATTGGAAACAGAAGCAGGCCTAAAATATGATTTAAACTGTATGTGAAGAATAGTGAACAGCTTGTTTTCTCAGTTCAGTTTCTGAAAGAGATCACTGCTTGTTTTTTCACAACCCTATGGAACTTGCAATCTGTGATTGCCTTCTTAAAAAAAAAAAAAAAGTGCTTATGTCACTATATTAAACATTTGGTGTTTTAATACTTAGTTCTGGTGAGCACAACGTATTCATTTGATAGCTTAGACCACAGGAGACCTAAATAGCAAGTATTAGGTCTTAAAGTTGAAGTGCAATGTACAGTAAATCTGAGCCTTGTGTTCTCTTCAATATTGATCATTTCTTATGAGAGATTAAAGAGAAAAGGGTTCTGAGTTCATTTCAATGCTGCATGGAGTCAAATGGAGCAATAATTTATTTAACTAGTAAAGCTAGTTTTGTTGTGTCTTTCATTGAATCCAAATTTTTAGAAATACTCCAATTTTGTGGTTATGGTGTACTTGTAAACTTTTATGGATTTGCCTTTTTGTATTATGCAATTATTTTTGTGTTCATTTCCAATCTTACATGGCTTCACATATAGTTAGAGGCATCAGTTAAAAGTCTGACCCATCAAAAAAGATGGTGAGGCCAGGTAGCAGTGTTCTGGCTGTTTTCACTCTTCTAAGGGAATGCTATAACTGCTGCTTGTGCTTTTTTTGTAGCAGGAAAAGTTTAGCACAAAGTCTGTATTACAGAGCAGACCCCAACTCTAATCTTGCTTTGGTGTAAATCAAGAGTAATTTCATTGGTATAAGATCCTTCCTCAAATGTTTAAAACCTAAATAATCACATTTTATAGGACTACTTGAAGAAATTAGGTTCTCCCATCAGGACTGTGTCAGCTCAGCTGTTTTAAGAAGCTACCTGCTGGAGAGACAGTTTGAAAACAATTTCAAAACATTATAAAACCACATGTAGTGAAGGTAACAGTGATCTCTGCAGCTGTTTGATTGATAGAGAAGTATTTAAGATTTATTTGTAAAGACTGAAACTAAATCTGTGTGTGTTAGAAATAATGCAGCCAAAAATGTAAGTCAAAAGTTCATTTTTTGCCAATACTTCTGAGTATCTTAACCAAAGTGATTTATGTTTGGAAGAGGCAGGAGGGGAGTGAAGAAAATTTGCACTATTCTGAACACTTAAATTCTCATTCTTACTGGTAAGTTTTCAGCAGTGTGTTTGGTTTTACACTTTTTTTACTATTAAAGTTTTAAGATCAAGTCATGTTTGCCTTGGATTCTCTGTATTCACATTATGCAGGAATCTTTTGTTGAAAAGGACAGTTGTTATGGTTGCATAACAAATATTCAGTCATGCAAACTGAATTTAGAGATTAGCTTTTAGAGGAGTTTCCAGCTTGGGTTATACAGTTGAAGAACAGTCTTGCTACTGTGCCAAGAAAGGGACCTAAGTGTATGTTATGGTTATGTGACTTGTGGTACAGAGTCTTATTAGCATTGTCTTCCAAGATGCTGAAATTCATAATTTGAAACAAAATATGGAGGAGGCAGGGTAAACATGCAAATTCCTGGTGAGGCTTGGTTATCTGCAGTAATTGGTACTAAACTCTGAAGTACCACACAGAGTGCAAACTAAGAATGAGCAAGCACAGCTGATATGGTGAAGCCATTCTAAAACTGTTGCATAATCTGATTCAGGCAAGATAGCATCTTGCAAATTTAGACAAAAAGTCTTCAATTTTACTGCACTGAAATATTTATTTCAGACTTTTAGAAGCTGCTATGTTTGTGGTGGAAACAGTAGAATGGCTTTTTCATCAGTCTTCATCCATACCAGTGCAGAGACTGTTGGCTTAGGTGAAGAAGGCTTTGTTAGCAACTTCTTGGCTATTTTAGCTTAAATAGCCTGTGCTTGCTGAACTTCAGTGCATGCTCCATGGCAGCTGAGGAGGGAGCTGTTAACAGCTCCAGTCTGAGGATGGCCCAGATCCATTGCTTGCCCTCAAACTCTGCTCAGATTTTGTCAAAAGGAATTAAATATACATATATATTTATTTTTTTTTTAAGTGGGATACAGCTGGTCTTGGAGATCTAGGACATGATGGTCTCCTTTTGAGACAGGAAAGCATGTACAAAGTTTCTAAAGAATTTTTTTTTTTTTAAGTAGTCTTGCCAGCAAGAATGATGATTTGACCTGTGGATTGTTCCTGCAAATTCATCCAGTGGGTTATTCAGCCTTTGGCTTTAAGCACGGGGATTTGCAGGTGCTAAATTAGCCACAGGAGGGCCCATAGTCTGTTCTCTGAATACAACAGGAACATATTGAGATGAATAATGAAATTAAGTCTCGATTGCCTTAGTGCACATCAGAGCAGCTCCAAAATTCATGAGAAGAAAGCAA
This sequence comes from Antrostomus carolinensis, assembly GCF_000700745.2. Classification (NCBI taxonomy): domain Eukaryota; kingdom Metazoa; phylum Chordata; class Aves; order Caprimulgiformes; family Caprimulgidae; genus Antrostomus; species Antrostomus carolinensis. The sequence goes on from NW_010287960.1 coordinate 10,057, forward strand.
TATGTGCTGGACTAACTGAACAAAGCACACTTGAAGAGATGAGTGAGGGCCCTGTCTTGGAAACCTGTGAGAGGTATGGGTGATCACAGGTTCTTCCAGCTAAAAGGTCAAGCATGGTACCTGTAGGTGATGGTGATTTCTCTGGGCAATGAAATATCACGAGTTGCCCCATACCTTGTTTGGAGTTGTTCCTCTGCATTAAAATCCTCCTGTTGTGCAGTGATGATGTTCTGTCTTCATGGGCTACAGCTGGGGCCAGGTGAATTACATATGCAGTGAAACCACAGCCCTCATCCCTATCTGTGTGGTAAGAAAGTTTGTAGGTTATAATGGTGCTACTGGCCTCATCTGATTAACTTTCAAAGATGGTATTCAAAGTACATATGATAATTTCTATAAATAATGCATTACTGCCCAAAAGTCCTAAAGGGTCAGAGTTCACATGAGTCTTACTCAGTAAAGTTTTTCTCCAGCTGCAAATAATGGTTTTCTCTATTGTAGCAAGTCATGCCTGTGCCATTATTAAATAGTTTGAGTGCTATTATATTGTTATATTAAATATCAGACAAGGGCTAGGGAGAGGACACCAATTTGCTGTTTCCTAGGGCTTAAAATACCAGTTACAAATCAGCATTTTGCACAGAAGTCAAGCACAGCTGCATCATTTTCTGCTGGGTCAGAGCTGGTCATTGGCTCCAGCACTGCCCTGTGGTAGCCAGGTGAGTATCTCTTGGGCAACCTGGTGTGGCTTGGAGCTGGGAAGGGGAGGCCAACTCCTGTAGCTGCTCCAGAGATGTTCCAAGCTTCCTCTTCCCAAAAGCAATAGATGTTGGGTATTGAGATGTTGTTCCACAGCCAACTGGGAACATGCCCAGCACTACCTGCAGCCTTTCCTACACATCACCAAAGAACTGGTGGGACATACACGACTGAACAAGGGGGTTGTGATCCTTTTTGGGGGTAGAAACTCCTAAACCTTGGACTTGAACTCAAAGGAGACGTTATGTTACAGGAGCCATTTTTGAGCTGGAGACTGTGAGATCACTGAGAGATGTCACTGAAGTTTGGGTTTTCCTGAACACATGAGGATGCTCCTTAGCTCATTACTTGAAATCCATTGGTCTGGTTCAGCTCTGGGCCCCCAACATAAGAAGGACAAGGACCTGTTGGTGGAGGTCCAGAGGAAGGCCACAAAGGTGATCAGAGGGCTGGAGCACCTCTCCTGTGAGGACAGGCTGAGAGAGTTGGGGCTGTTCAGCCTGGAGAAGAGAAGGCTCCAGGGTGGCCTTCCAGTACCTGAAGGGGCTACAGGAAGGCTGGGAAGGGACTTTTTCAAGGGGAGATAGTGATAGAATGAGGGGTAATGGCTTTAAACTAAAAGAGGGTAGGTTTAGATGAGATAGGAGAAAGTTATTCACTGTGAGGGTGGTCAGACACTGGAACAGGTTGCCCAGAGAAGTTGTGGTTGCCCCCTCCCTGGAAGTGTTCAAGGCCAGGCTGGATGAGGCTTTGAGCAACCTGGTCTAGTGGAAGGTGTCCCTGCTGATGGCAGGGGGGTTGGAACTGGATGATCTTTAAGGTCCCTTTCAACCCAAACCATTCTATGATTCTACAATTCACCTCTTCCACCAGTCCAGCAGCAACAAATTTCCTGAAGAAATCAGATCCCATTGCTCAGCCCCCCAGCACAGCTCCACACAGTGCTCAAGCTCCTGCGCTATGGAGTCCTGGTGCAAGAGTTCAGAAGGACAGACCCCTGCCAGAAGGACCCTCCACCCCTGGTCTGCCAGCTGCACACCAGGAGCGATCAAGGATCACAGACAAGTTTTCTTGCTTTTGGAAGATACCAGGTTCAGATTATACCTGGCATTACATCTAACAGTAATCTCATTTTTTTATAAAGCAGCAACAGGTGCTGATATTACAGACTGAAGGATGGCTTGTAGGTTTCAGAGTTAACACACCACTTGAGGTACCTCATCTTCAAGAGCTGCTGTTTGAAATTGCAGCAGTCTCCAGTACAACATGACAGTGATGCAGCTGGTGCTGCAAAGCTGCTCTTCTGAGCCAGGGCAGAACAAGTGAGAAATTTTTTAAATTATTGTTATTATTTAAAAACCCCTTCATTTAATCTTCTGAAATGCAATTGTCAGAACAAGGCAGAGATTCTCCAGAACCACCCAACTCCCTGCTTGCTCCCCCCAGGTCCTTCCAGCAAGCTGTCTTTTTTTATTCAACCACCCAACTCCCTGCTTGCTTCCCCCCAGGTACCAAGGTGAGGGATGCAGGTCCTTCCAGCAAGCTGTCTTTTTTTATTGTGGAAAGAGGTTCAGAAACTGGCAGGAAAAAAGGAGGGAAAAAAGCCTTGAACTGGGAGGCTGGGAGGAAAGTCTGAGACTGAAAAGGTCCAGCCAGCACAGACTGCAGATCCAGCACAGGTCTCTGCTGCCTTTCAAGCCAGCATTGGGGTGGCATGGAGAAGGATGAAGTCCAAAGGGTGATGAAGCCAGTGTTGGACCTAGAGGAGGCTGTTTAACTGAGAAGAGATATGAAGGAAGAAGTGATTAATCCTGTGCCAGAAAATAAAAGATTGATGAGGGTGGCAAGTGAGCAAGGAGATGCTTGATAAAAATGAGCAGGAATTTTTGGAAAAAAACTTTTTTTTTCTCCCGCAAAAAAAGCTGATTTATCAAAACAAAAGCTAATTCCTAAGCCAACACATTCTTATGAATTCCTGTAACATGAAAAATCACTGGGAGACTGAAATTGGGAGACTGAAATTGCTCATCCCGTTTTTACAAAAAAGCATGGTTTAGGTTTTTGAATTGGTAAAACATTGCACTGTTAAACAAGTTGGACCACTTTTCAAAGGTCAGAATCAAAACAACACATTTCAAGATGGTAAGAAGTGTTTCAGTTGACCCAAACTTTGTGCTCAGAAGTCTTCTCTTCATGCAAAAAACAATAAGGATCTGGTCTTGTTTTTACTGCAGTCAATGTCAGATGTTCCACAGCCACCTCACAGAATCACAGAATGGTAGGGGCTGGAAGGGACCTCTGTAGATCATCTAGTCCAACTCCACTGCCAAAGCAGATTCACCTCAAGCAAGTTGCACAGCACTGCATCCAGATGGGTTTTGAACATCTCCAGGGAAGGAGGCCCCTCCACCTCTCTGGGCAACCTGTCCCAGGGCTCCGTCACCCTCACAGTAAAGCTTTTCCTCATGTTTAACCAGAACCTCCTGTGTTCCAGCTTGTGCCCACTGCCCTTTGTCCTGTCACTGGCCATCACTGAAAAGAGTCTGGCCCCATCCTCTTGACACCCTCCCTTTACCTCTGGTGGAAGACTTTTGTCATCACTGGAAGACATGAATAGACAGCGATGTATTTGGTCACATGCCAGTCTTGTAGCAACAAGAAGCAATGTGAACCCACAAAACCCTGGTTTGGGTTGGAAGGGACCTTAAAGATCACCCAGTTCCAAACCCCCTGCCATCAGCAGGGACACCTTCCACTAGACCAGGTTGCTCAAAGCCTCATCCAACCTGGCCTTGAACACTTCCAGGGAGGGGGCATCCACAGCTTCTCTGGGTCATCTGTGTCAGTGTCTGACCACCCTCACAGTCAAGAATTTCTTCCTCAAATCTCATCTAAATCTCCCCTCTTCCAGTTTAAAGCCATTACCCTTTGAAGTGAGCTGGTGTAGGTGCAGCACATCCCAGCCCATCCCATCGCACAAGCCCACTCCAAATTCTGCCCTGCAAGGATCAGACAGCGTAGTCCAGAAATCTCTGTGAAGCCAACAGAGATGCAGAGCTTAAGCTAAGGGAGAATCACCAGGAACAGACATCTTTCTGACTTACTGAGCAATAGCAAAGAGGGCAGAAATCAAATGAGGGCTCTCTTGTGCAACAGAGATCTTGTCTAGACCAGCAGAGCTCATTCATTTCCATGGAGAACTCTGCAGCAATGAACTTCTTGTAAGCTCGTTTTAAATATTTTTTAAACATTATCAGATTTTTAAAATTTTTTTGCATGCAAAGTGTGGTATCACCAGGGCAGATCCTGACATCACTGCTTAGTTTTTACTTCATCTTTACTCAAACAACTTGCAGTGCTGCTGGGATGAGAGTCCTACCAGAGTATGAATGAGTCCTTACTGAATACAGACTTGAAGATACAGATCCAAGGACCAGTGATTCTCTTGGTGGGGCCTGTTTGCAAAACACAAACATCTACCATAATTTTAGACACCTCAGGGTATTCAAGGCATCTCTATGGGGCTGATAGATTGGGCACAGGAGACTCATAGCCAAGAGCACCAACTGAAGGCCATACAGACAATGTGGGACATCTCAGATGGCACTAGGCTTAAGTTTTGAAGCCCACCCTCTATGTCCACTAATATGAGAACCAAATATGTCAATCAGTGTTAAAGCTGAGAAATGACAGCATTTCAGGACTTTACCCAACAATCAAACATTGGAAGTGGACCCTAAAGCCAACAATGCACAGATACTTCAGCAACATCACACCCAGAGCTCATGGTCATGAGAAGAAGCAATCTCCTGGAAGGTGCAGCCAGGTAAGGGAAGTTTGAATGCAAAGTTCGGAGGTTGATAGAACAAGTTGCCTCACACAGGAGCGAGCAAATGAGTCTTTCCCATCAGATCTGCAGTGGGACTTGGGGAAAGAACAGCTGCATTTGCCTGCCTGCTCCTTGGGCATGTTCCACCTGCTTAATTGAAGGCAGGTCCAAATGAGCCATCTGTTGACCTGGTTGAGGAATCAGAGCTTCCCATTAATTTAAAGATACTTTTACACGTTATTAAAGGCCTAGAAGGAAAGGAGAGATGGATAAAAAACATGGGTAAGAAGCTTTGCCTTAGAGGCACAGGTAATATCTGTAACAGCTGCTACACCCTATGCCTAAGCTAATTGTTAAATGAGTCACCCTGGCAAAAGAAGCATTAATAAAGGGAAGTGAAGACTGAACATCTGGAAAATAATATGAAAGGGAAGAATTTTCATATTTTGGAACTCCTTGCTGGGTGGGAACTGCTTGGGGAGACGGCTCTAATTGCTTGTCTGAGAGAATGAGAAGTGAATCTATTCCCAGTCTGAAATCAGCACAGTCATTGCGTATTCCTCGCCGTTCTCCTGTCCCAGTGCCACAACTGTTACGTGGGGCCCTGACCTGCAAAGAGCAAGACACACTCTTCACCTTCTGCACCTCAGTCCAACAGTGATGTGGGTCCATAAAGCTAATGGTGTGCTCCAGCCTCCTCAGGACCTGGGTACAAGCTCAGGAGAAGTTGGTTTAAGCAGCCAAGTGCAAGATGTGGTATCAAAACAAGGTTATTCTGGTGGCACCTGTGTCTCAGTGCTGATGAGTGTTTACCAGGATCCATTTTGGTATAACTCTCTCTGTCTAGGGCTGTCTAACCTCCTCAGCAATGACCATGGGGTAGGAGGGGAGAACATCAGGTCTGCCTGCTCCTGATGTGCATGGCCCAGTGAATTGTGGCTCTTTGCTGGGTATGGGGAGATAAAGACGTGGTCAAGTTTATCCCTCTACAGAAAAATGGCCGAAGTACAGCAAACTCCTCTGTGCACATCTCTGGGGAGACCTGGTCCACCCTGGCAAGGAGCTTGGTGGAAAGTGTCTGCACTGCAGTCTGAGCCAGACTCTTCCCACTTTGGCACGTGAAACTGGACTGGATGAAACTCAGGAATGTTCTCAGGTCTTGTTCAGTTTTGTCAAGGAGAGCCCAGCTGGGATGCAATGGATCCCTCTGATGGCAGGATGCTGGGATTTTAGCACACAGCTGGAAAAGAGATTGTGATGCAACTCCTGCGCTCTGTCTGTGCCCAACTGAGCTGAGCTTTTCTGCTCACCATTTCTTTGGAGAAGCAGCTAACGATTCTTCCATGTTCCCTCCATTTGGTCTTCTTGCTCTTCTGCCCTTCTGTGCTTTCTCTAAGTCTCCTCTTTCCTATCTTGCAGAAGAAGCTCCTTCACTAAACACCTTCAAACACCACTATACAACCAGGAAATCTCCATCCAGTCCTGGTACCCATCAGCCCAGGGCTGGACTCTGCACAGATGAGCACCTGGCCAGGCAGTTTCCCAGGCAGACACTTCCCAGGGCACGTGTCCAGGAGGACACAGTGGGTCTGCAACAGGCACATGGTGAGGGGCAGGGGAGAGAAGCAGCACTGAGCAAGGGCTCTGCAGCAAGACCGGAGTCACAGCTCTCTCATTTCAGCAAAAAAAAATGTCAAACAGGAGCAGTCTGATCCACTTTTCTAAATAGAGCCTAAAAGCAGCTCAACCACCATCCAAACATGATGCCACTCCCAGCCCTGATGTGCCAGGCATCACCAGTGGCACATCAAGCCCTGCTGAGCTTTTAATTTCCACCTGAAAAAGGAATGGGAGAGTTTTTCAGTGTTTTTTGTTTGCATTTTTGAAGGTGAAGGTGCCATCCTGAGCACAGGCAGCACTGAAATTGAGTACCCAACCTCTTAGGGTCCCCCAGCACCACTCGGTGTGCCCCAAATCTCACCCCTCCAGTGCTACTGAAGAGAGGACTACAGGACAACACTGGCCACCTATTTCTAACTAGCTGAACACAAAATTGTCAGCAACTGGTGATTCTGATCTGTTTCTTCCTGATTTTCTTCTGGAATAGGTGTGTGTGGGAATCAATTTTGCAGGCAGAGGAATCGGAGGGGTTGAACAGATCTGACAAGGGATGTCAGATGGCATGGAGCAGAGAAGGGCTCACTGGGGCCATGGCATGGATGCCAGGGAGAGGGATGGAGAGGGAGGACACCCCGAGCACCCTTGGGTGCAGGGAGTGGGATGGCACCGAAGCTCGGGCAGGGAAGAGGCTGCAGCAAAGGAAGGGGCACGCGAGGGGCCGGGGCCGGGCAGGCACGTTCCCGAACATCCACGCAAGGATCCTAAAACGTAATTATGAAATTTTAAAAAACAACTTGACGTTATAATTATAACGGCTCCTGGAGGAGCGGCGTAATTGAATTCTAGGGTGTCTCACTCTTATTGCAGACGCTAACAAGAGAACGGCTCAGCTTCCCTCGCAGCCTTCCCGGAGCCCTGCAAAGCTCGGGAGACACCCAACAATTCAATTATTGTTTCCCTCTGGAAAGCAGATCATTTTAGACACGCGGCCAGCTCTAATTACAAAGGAGAGGGGGGAAATTTCTCGTGTCCAAAATTATTTGACTCATTAAAAGGATTTACTTTTCCAACAGGCCTAAAAGAGTTGAAGCTCTGGTGGAAGGATGGGAAGGAGAGGAGGAGGGAGGACAGGGACCCCAGCACCACAGCAGCATCCCCGGGAGCCTGCGCTGGGGACTGAGCTGCTCCACGTCCCCCTTCTCCCCAGGTAAAGCCGTTTTCCATGCAGAAGGAAAACTGGGGCGGTAACCAGGGGTGAGCAGGTGGGCAGGTTCCATCGCAGAGCAGGAGGCTTGGCCCAGGTAGCATGGGAGGAGAGCTGCTCCCCAGGCTGGGGCGAGGGGGACCATCCTCCTCCCCACTCCCCTCGGCAATAAAACCAAGCTCTTCTACTGAAAAACTTCATTATGGTGTTGTGGCTTTTCTTTTTCTTTTTTTTTCCCTGAGATTATTTTTAAATGCTCTTTTATGGAGAAAGATGATTTTATGTAGGGGAGGTCCCTTTTCCAATTATCATTAATTAACTCATCTCTAATAGATTTTTTTATAGCCCTCCATTTATCGTGACCGGGCAAAGGCAGCGGGCAGGAGGCTGAGCTGCTGCTCTGCCCCAGGATGGATCAGGCCATTCCAACCCCCGGAGACAGCGCTTTAGAATGGTTTCATATATATTTTTCCATTTATATATATATATATATTTTA
>NW_010287961.1:0-11795 GCF_000700745.2 Antrostomus carolinensis
CAAACCATTCTATGATTCTATGAAAATCCAGACTAATGTGTTTGTGTTCTGTCAGTATGGTTCATATTGCTCATTGTAAACAACAAAAGTTGCCTAAACTAACTAAAACTTTTTTACCTACAGAGTATTTCAGTTCTGTTGTTTTGGTTTTTGGTCGGTTTTTTTGTTTTTTTTTAATGATGATTTCAGAATTGCATTCAGTTACAGAACTTGTTAGGTTTTAATCTTGCAAAGATTTTCTATGTCTTTATGAAAAGTATAACTTAATGGAAATGTTCCCACATACGGAGAATAGAGAAGCCAATCCTTTAAGTGCTGCTGGGCTTTTGAAATGAAATGTACAACACTTTTAAGCTGCTTTTCACTGAGAAAAGAGAGAGGAGTGTGTGCTGGAATGGAAATCCAGCCAGCCAACAAACTGTTAGCCATGCAAACTTGTGTTCCAAGTGCAACTTCTTACGGCATGCTGAAGGGAAAGTGGTGGTATGCTGATGTCAGGGACATTCTGCAGTCAGTCCTTTGATAAAAATACAGTCCTAGGGTTAAACACCAAATTTTGCTTTATGAATACGTTAATAACAAATAACTGGTTTGAGATTAGAGCATTTCTGAATTTCTCTTTGTCGTCCCAATGAATTATTGACTTATTATTGACTTTTCCACTGTATGTGGAAAAAAGATGAGTGGTTATTTTCCAAAAGCATTATTATCAGGTATTCCAGTATTACTTTGTCTCTTTCAAGAAGGAATTTTTTTGCATTTCTCTTGGAGAAAAACCTGTCTGGGCTTCCTCTAGAACTTGTATGCAAGCAATTAAGCTCTCTATTTTCTGTCTGTTTAGTATTCCCCTGAATATTGATTCTTGAGATTGAGCTGTGATGGAGTTAAACTGAAATCCTAGTGGGAGTTAACATGATTTTGTGAGAGAGAAATAAAATTCTGCAGCACCTGAAATCGAATGGAAATGTTTTATATGCAAAAACCCCTATTTTAAAGTTATTCAAATGTAGACTGTTCTGATTAAGAAACATCAGAGTTTAATTGTGTAAACCTTAATTGTTCTGTCCTGTTTTTGTTCCAGTCTTCTTTTGTTCTTTTAGAGACATTTGAACTAAAGGTTAGCAAGTGACTGTTAAGTAAGCAAGCATGTTTGTGTGTGGTGTGTTCCTCATTTTCCTGGAGACTGACTTGAAACAGATACAGAGCACTAACTGCTGCAGCTGAAATAACTGGACATTCTGTCAGAGCTGCATTAAATGGATCAAAACAAGGTTGTGTTGCCTTTTTTATTTTTCTTTTTAATGACATTAGTGTTTTCTTCTCTCCTTTTAATATAAAACTTTATTTTTAAAAATTATGCCCTCTTGGAAGAAAGAAGTTGCAGCTTTTGTGGGCACAGGGAGGTGTGAGGAGCTGCATTCTTTCCGGCTCTGGTTAGCATCTCCTGATCTGAAGGAATGGCATCTGGAATAAAGGCATGAAGCAGGGACCCACAAGGTCTGCCTAATCACCAGTTCAGTGTGTGGCCTTGGGGAGTCTTGCTTTCAGCATCTCCATCTGGGTAAGAGTGCTACATAGGACATAGAAATATCCTTCTTTTACTGTCTTTCTAGACTTGGCTTGTCTGAAGGCTGAGATAATTCTGTGTTCATTACAGGACATGGATGGTATGCAGTAAGCAATAGTGGGAGGAGGAGAGGAGAGAGCAATACTGAACTCAGAGGAAAAAAACAAGTATTGAACGACTGTCCTCATAGCGACCGCCCTTGTGCTGAGAACAAAGTTAGGAAAAGCTTTGAAGGAACAGGGTGAAGATAATATGTGTGTGCAAGCACTGAGTGTGAAAGGAGTAAAGCTGTATAATCAGTCTTAGAATCATAGAATGGTTTTGGTTGGAAGGGACCTTAAAGATCTGTTGGTTGGAACCATCTAGTTCCAACCCCCTGTTATTTTTACTGTTATAAGATATGCTTAGCATACCTCATAGCACAAATCACTAAACAAGTCTTTGCTGGAAGAATTACAGCCTTGTAATATTACTAATGGTATAGCAGTCCATCTGCTCTGGCTCTGGAACAGTTAAAGATGATACAGCCTCCAACTAACCATCATCGCTTATCCCCTGGAGAACATCTCCCATGGTTCAGCGAGCCAGATAGAACATCAACATGATCCTTAATTTTGCAGCGTTAACTCAGCTCCTTCTCCTTCATTGTTGTTGGCTGCTAAAATAGGTGACCCTAGATAGGTGGCTGAAGAGTGCTTACCATGGTGTTGTACTGGCTCGTCCATGGGAGTGATAACCTCCTACTAGCAGATGGTGGTGATCAGCTACGGTATCTTGAGTCATTCAAGCTATTGCAAAATCTTCCTGCAAAGAGCGTAAGGACAACCATGCTGGGTTGGACCTGAGGCTTATCTGGTGTTATATCCTGTCTCTAGATAGAAGTAAGTGCTGTGCTGAGTTGTGTTTTTCTCTGACGCGCAGCACTGACTGCCTCGTGCACGGAATAAGAGTGGGCAGAATGTAGTGATGCTTCTGCTGCCTCCAGTGGTTTGGGGCTTGAAGGTTTCTTGAGAAAGGGCTTGTGTCTTTAGTAGCTCTCTGTGGATTTTTCTTCTGTGAACTTGCCTACTCCTTTCTTGAACCCACATAAATTTTTCATATCCACAGCATCCGGTGGCAGGGAGCTTCATGATTTAAGTACACATTTTATGAAAAAGCATCTTGTTTCTTTGTTTTGAGCTTGCTTCTTGCCATGTTAGGTAGCCTTTTTGTTTTCACTTTGGAAAAGACAGCCACCATTTCTGTACTGCTTGTCATTTTTGTAGAACTCTTGCAGCTCTCCAGTTGTCTTTTTCAGGCTGATGACTGTGAGTGTGTTTCTTTAAACAAGATATTCTTACCATTATTTACCTTTGCCTCATTTCCCTGTACCTTTCCCAGGTACTTTGGGATGCTATCAAGAAGTAAGACAAAATCTGTACATAAAGTTTAAATGCAGGAGTGGCATTAGTGATATTTCTGTTTCTGTTCCTTTTTCCTGATTTGAAATAATTACTAATATTTAATTTGTTTCTTGACTGGGCCTGAGTGTCGAGTAATAAAACAACCTAGTTATTATTTATCTGTTTTAATGACGAGGTCTCATTCATGAGTGATAATAGTTAGTTCAGAACTCATTACACATTCCTTAATATAAACACTACTAGTACTAATGGATGGTAAGATTATTAATTAAAGGGTATCACTCTGCCAGGAAGATAGCAAGAGGATGTTGTCATACATACCTAAATCTTTTTGTAACGGGAAAGTAGAACAAAATTCCAGAGAATAAAGTTGAAAAAAAAAGTAGATGAAATATGTAGAAGTCTAGTGCATCCTTTTTACAAGTTATTATACTTAAAATCTAGGCAGACTTCAGCAGAAGAGAAGATCATTGAAGTTCCTTATTTTTTTCTGAGAAGTTAATTAAGTAAAAGAGTCCAATGAAATGAATGTGTGGGATAGTTCTGTTCCGTGTAAAATACGAAGGGCCTGTTCTTTGAAACAGTTTTGTAAGTAGAGAGAAACTTCATATGATTACTGCTTTTTACAAGATTTATTTCTTGCTGTCTCTGGCTGAATGCAATAAAACTGGAAGGTAAGATACAAAAACTATTTCATAACTCTTAAGGAAATAGTCACATGCAAATTGGAGTTAACGCCAAACTCCTTGGGAACACTTGAGTCCTGAGCTGTACAAACTGGAGCTCACCTGGTGAAACAGATGGGTAGTTTTGCATTTCATTATTGAATGGAGCATGTTTTGTTTGGCTGATTTCCCCCCCCGTTATTAACATGTAGGTATTTTGGTAACAGATTTTTTTAGTTTAGGATACTGCAAGTGACTGAATTTAAACCCTCAAAAATGTATCTTTAAGGCTTTTAAGTGCTTTCATGACTCTCACCTCTGCATTTTCCGAATTCCTTTCATATTTTGATGGTAGAAGAGGTTTTAACTAGCATATTAAGCTGGTTTGCTATATAAAACTCACGTGTTTGGTATCCATTCTACCTAACTAGTGAGAAGTAGCTATATAGTGAATCAGCTTTATGGTAGACTGAGTACAAGGAACTCTTTTAGGCCAAATTTGGTAAAGATATTTAGTGCCATTTAACTTCACTGGACCAAATCCTGCTTGACTTGGGGTCTCAGTTCTGTCCTCTGTGTCTGGAAGTGCATATCTGACTCTAAACAAATGTTACTTGCATCTGTTTGTGTGTGTGTGTCTGTTTTAGGAAAAACACAACCCTATTATGTACAGTACTGAAGTTCATGTGACTGTGATGTTAGTTGTCTGATCAAAGGAATCTAATCAAGTGTTGTGTTCCTGAGCTCTAAGAGCCCAAAAGAATTTCATATAGAAAGTGTTTCATTTCCTTTAAAGCAAAGTGGTAGTATTTTTTTTTAATGAGTTAAATATACACATTTTAATTTTTTTTCCCCTCTCCTACTCCTTCTGTTCTTACAAAACATTTTACTTTGTTGCCCAAGTGCAGAAAACTTTGCCAGGAAGAAGGGTGAGCAAAGCTTCTGTTTCCCATGACCCTCAACTCTAATGTTGTTCCAAGAGCTCACTACTTACAAATGCCTTGATAACTGCTTTCATTCCTTTCATCCCTCCCCCGCGTCCAGCACAGGCCTGTGTGACCCATCCTCCTTCCAGCAACAATCTTTGCAGAATAGGGGAATCTACTTAATGTAAAAATCATGGCACATAAAAGCATTTAAAGATATATTGCAGAAATTTTTACAGCTAAAGATCTGCATGAAAATTGCTGTAGTGTTTTATTCTTGGTTTTCCTAGAAGCGGCTTTTTAATAGTTCCCCTGTTCATACCAGAACTAACTAACCCTATTTTTCCCTTGGATACATATTTGGGTAGGGGTAGTAGTGGGGAAATTGCATCTCATTCTACACATACACGTATGCAGCACAGAACTGGCAGAACTGATCTTGCCCAAATAGTCAGCACTGTGGCTCCTTGTGAATGCGTTACAACATAGACTTTAATTATATTGTGAAATTATATTATCATATATTGCTTTGTGTTTCCCTGTCTGTATGTAGGCACATGCTTAAAATTCTCTGGATGCATTGTAAGATTAAGAACAAACAGAGAAAACTATGTATTTTAAAATACTACTAAAAGACCGTCTGATGCACCAATACCTTAACGTTGCACTAGAAATCTGGGAATTCCCATGGCTTTTCTGGCAACTCCTTGATTGCCAGACAGGAAGTCACTCTGCTTTTTCAACCTCTGGCAGCATCTGCTCTTAGTTTCTCTGTCATTTTTTTTTTGTTGTTGTGCTTCTCTGCCTGCTCACTGCTCGCCGTCTCTGGGATGTGGCAGGAGGAGTGAGAAATGATGCAGCAAGCCCAATGAACCCTGTTTCAGTGGAAGAGTCTGGGGGGTGGAAGACTGGGTTGTGGACCCGGCTCCCTGGAAAAAGCTGACACTGTTCTGGGAAATAAACATCCATGGGGTGGGGGAAGAATGTGGAAGATCATAAAAGAGAGTTTAAAATCCCCAGAAGGAGCAAGAGAAAGTATGTTGAGGGTCAAAGCAAAATTGCAGGGAAGAAAGTTCAGGAACCTAGGATGGATGATGGAGTGGTAGAAAACTCTGCAGAAGTTTTAAGTAAAATGATACAGAAGAAGATATGAAAAACTAACAAAAAAAAAAAAGTGTATGGGGAAAAAAGCTAACATTCCAGCTTTTTCCAGTCCTTCAGGATTTCTAGAGAACTTTACAATTAAGGCTGCTACATTAAGTGATTTGTAATTCAAGTGACTGTTGAAATAAACCAGAAATTAACTGTATTGGAAAGAGGGAGGAAAACCAACATGTGTGCAGTGTTTGATGTTGGCCAAGCAGTTCCACATGACTTTGTGTCCTTGAATTGGATACCTTGGTGTGCTATCTACATCATTACTACAGACATCTTAAAGATGTTGTACACCTACAGCTGAGATTTGAGAGCAGCCTTGAGTTACACCGACTTGAGATGTTGCACAAGGCTCTCACCAGTATTAGTGTTAATATCCTTTTGTAGCGTGAGAATTAGTGTGTGACAAAGACCATGTGAACAAGGTTTCATCACATGGCTCAGCTACATCTTGTGTGCCACCAAGGCCCAGACTCTTTTGGTGTGCATAGTAAGCTGGAGACCAGCAAACTGCATCCCTCTGGAAAGCGTAGCAAAGTGCAGGGAAGGGCAGGAGGCTTAGGAAGAGAACGCTATACAGCCCTCAGCTGAAGTAAGCACATGGAATGTCAGATAAGTCTTTGAATGAGGAGGGTAAGGAGTGATTGTTTACTGTATGTTATACCATAAGTTATAATCTTAGCTTCTTCTCAGGTGTGTTTCATGTGCTTTACTGGGTGCTTAAGAAGTTTGGCAAAAGAGTTGAGAACTACAGAACAGTTTTATTAACAGACACAGGGAAAATATTGGAAGAGTGCAGGTGAGCAAGTACTGATTTTCAGTTATTTGAGAATGGGAAAAAAAAATAGAGATGTGCTCGTTTTCAAAGATTTATTCATCTCTAACAGAGAAGAAATACTGAAATATTCCAGTATTGGAAAGACTGGAATCCTCACTGTGGATCTTGGCCAAAAGGCTTACTGAATGAAAATAAGCATATCTGCTGGCATTGTATAGAAATGTTTTATTTGAGTGTAATTTAGAAAAACATAATAATGTGCTGGAAATAGTACTAAGTTTTACCCTACAGCCAATCTTTATAATTTCAAAAGTGAAATTAAACCAAATGCTTTCTGAAGCTTTTAGCCATATTTTTTGAAAAACATTGTAAAAAATGAAATTGGTAACAAAGGAGAATCTTCTGTTCTGCTTTTAACCATGTGATTAGTCACTTGTAAAGATTTTATTGTTGCATTAATTCTGTGAATATAGTTTGATGATTGGACGGTTTAGACGTAGTAGTTCCCTGCATAGTCAGTTTGTTTTCTAATCAAATGCAGCAGTGTTGTTGAACAGTCTTATAAACTAAAATATTGAGAAGGAAAGGATCTTGTAGCATTGAGGTAATGAGAAATAAAATACAAGAATGTGGGAGTATCAAAACAAAATGATACCACTTCATGTGGCAAAGAACTCTGAAGTTGTATAAGTGCCTTACTTTAGAGGAGGGGATGTGCAGTACATACTGTGTGGTGTCCTCCGGGTCAGTGGTTATAGGACATGCCTTTTTAGTTGCATTTTCATTCTTTCACGTATTTATAACTATGGAAATTCAAAATGATTTAGTCATCGTATAGACTTTACAGCTTTTGCATACTGTACTAAAATTCACTTAATTCTGTTCTTTTGATTGTGTGAATAAGGTTAGGTTTCCACATCTATGGACAAAGTGAGTTGAGATAAGGAGAGGAACAGCAAAAAGAGGGATGGGTTATTACCAACATTGTCTTTGTATAGTGTATAACTATTTGTTGAACCAAATAATGTATAACATTATTTGATTCAACAGTTATGTTTCTGGGGAGTTTTATTATGATTTTATCACATAAAGATGTAAATGTGGCCTAGAAAAATCCCTCTCTCATTAAACATTAATGTTCTGTTCTTGGGGTGTCTTCTTCAAGTGTTGGATTTAGTGCTTAACCATAGGGAAGTACTAAGAATATCAGTACTGTACAAATTTCTAACATAAGGAAGTTGGGAGTTAAAATTGTTGGTATAAATAGCTATGAAGTTTGTAGATGTGGACTTTTCAATAGCTCTTGCATCACAGTGTTAAGAAAGTGGGGATTTTGTTGCATTTGATCAAGGGAATTTCTCAGTGCTTACTAGAATGAGAAAGTAAATTGTGCACTTTTCTCATGGAAACATTCATGAGTAAGAAAATGACACTGAAAAATTTGAAACTGCTGTAGTGCTTTATTTAACCCCAGAGGAATGCAGCAATGCATGGGCTACGTGTTGACATATTCTCCTGATGTCCTTTCCCTGGAGATTATGAGAAAGAAATTAGCTTCCTTGAAATTAAGAGCAAAACACTGAGCCTAAGGTGGAAAAGTAATGTGGGGTTGTTGGGGTAGAGGGTTGTTTATTTTAGTTGCTTATTATTGTTCTGTGAATAGCAAATTGGCAAAGAATATACACCAATGAAGCTAGCAAATAAAGGGAATAAAGAGTTCATTGATAGTAACACTGAAAGGCTGTGTCAATACAGAGCAATGGCCCTTGTGCTGCAGAATCTTTGGCACTGGACACTGGATTTCGTATTCCCTTGTGTTCTTTTCTTGTGGCCTTCTTTAGAAGGCGTTATGGCAAGTGGCCAGCATTAGCTCCGTCTGCCCCTGCAGATAGCCTGTCCTCTGTGCCAGTTAATTAGATCCACAAATTAATTCAACTGAGAAATAAAGAATAACAAGTGGGTGTGTATGTAAATAATTTAATCAAATAGACTTCTAAGCATAGAAGTGCCATAGACAATATTCCATGCAATGGTATATATAGGCTGTGAACCATGTGTGGTAGGAAAGACTCTGGTGTTGAAAGCCACTTGGAGCCGAAGATGGCAGAAGCTGGATCAGCTGACTGTACAGATTTTTGTGTGTGTTTAAAAGGCCTGTTGACATGCATTTTAAATTGCTTTATAACTATAGGTGATGTGGGCATGCCCTTGTATTATGGTGGTGATGTTTTATTAAGCTGGACTTACCTGTTCTGGAAGCAAAACACAGAGTTATTTTCATGTACAGTTGAGGGAATTAATTGCAGTACTAAGACATGTGCCAACATACCCATGCTGAGCTTTCAGCTGGTTTGTAAGTCCTTTACAGGTCCCCTTGTTTGTGCTTACCTGCTGTCATATACACTATGAAATGGGAAGATTTTCTGTATGTGACAGTTACCTAAGGCTGTTGATTTTCATTTATTTTTCATTTTAAAGCAGTAGTGAGTGATGAAGAGTGGCAAGAGGCAAAAATTGTGAAGAAAATGCATTTTGGTGCTATTTTCTGAATTAAGACCAACAACTGTGAAGCTGGGATTTTTAATAAGAAAGCCCTTAAGGCAGGAAGAAATTTGAAATATAGTGGTGATATACACAATCTTGTATGATCATTGCTTTTAACTGCCTAATCATTCATACTGCCTAAATATAATTGTACTGCCAGCTGCTGTGTTTACAGTCTATGATGTGGAAAAAGATGTCCCACTGTGACATGTTCTAGTTACAATCAAATTGACTGTAGCAAACACAGAAGCTGTTGAAGTTCAGTGCTTCTCAGCGGGGTGTTCTTGTTCCTCCAGCTTATTTCTGGCTGTTGATATAGCTCAGCTCTCTGAAGCTCATTCGCATATAAAATAACAAAACCAAGGCAGTTCCTGGTTCATCTTCACAGTAAAGAAGCGTATCATGAAGTATTTAAGGAGATGTGCATCTCACAAGTATTTTTCTGCATAAACAGTGTTTTACAGAATTGTATCTGTAGTAATGAAAGCCCTTTTTTCACTTGTACATATTTTTAAATGTTTCCTTGCTTCTGTCATTTGGAGCATTAAGAATGCTTGCAAATCATGCTCATGGCTCCTGTTTCACAATTATAATGTCTCCATTATAAATCTACTTTTTCAAGTGTTTATAAAACTTAGCCAGAAAAAATGTTTATAGGAAGGAAGTTGCTTATGGAATAAATCAAGAAAATAAATTTATTTGTAAAGCAATTAAAAAAACCCCAAATCAGCAGTGACTAATTTTCAGGTACCAAGGAGTAAAAGTCCATGAACTAGATGAATGATTCTCTGCATTTTATCAAGTACTCTGGCAATATTGTTCAGTTTCCTGAATAAGATGTGTTTTATTCACATATTATGGCTCCTTAATGCTCTATTTTGTTGAGTAGTTTGGGTTTTAATAAACCTGTATGTCAGTGCATGACCAATTGAGAGAGCTCATCAAGCGTGGCACCGCAGTGCATATAGTTACAGCTGGCAGAGGAATCAAACTGCCCACAGGTTTGAAACACTGAAGGTGACTGTACATGATCTCCTTTTCAGTCTTCAACTGTCCCGAAATTCAGCTGACTGAAGAATTACCTCTAATATCCTGCCAGCTCAGCCCTCGCCCCTTTGCTTCTGCTGTCTTTGAAGCCACACAGTAATAACTAGCTTTGTGTCAGATCACCAGGTATGTTGCTGTTTCCATTTCAGTCAGAGCGTCTGTTGTTTGAAGTCCCGTTTACTGCGTTCCAGCTGGTGCTCAGGAGTTCATTTAGGCATGTTTAATCTTCTCACTGGGTTTCAACTGCTGTTTCTCTTTATTAACCTAATGAATGATACCAAGCTTTTCTAGGATGATTGACATCAGTCAGGAAGAGTGTTGGTTATTAGAACTCCACTTGTTAATGAAGTCATCTTTGTAAGTAAGTGAGTGGAAAGACTTCGGCTTTGATGTTTTTGCTGAGAAGAGTTTCTTGCTGGCTGTTAGTAGAGTAGGGATATGGGTACTTTGCAAATGCAGCATCAAGGTTCTGCTTTTGGAGCTTGTTTGACTCCTGTTGAAAAATTGGGCTTTCTTCTGTTCTTTCAGCCATCAAACTGGCAAAACCAAACAAACAACCATCTCCCCACCCCAAACAACAACAACAAAAAATTCTTTGTGCTTATCAACTTGTAGAAATCTTGTCAAGTTTCCTTATCTGTGGAACTTGATCCCTCTTGTGAAGGGCTGTGCCAAAACTAATCTACTTGTTCTTTTGTCCTTCAGGTAATAATATCCATCACTTCATCACTTTGTTGCAATCTGTTGTTCTCCTCCACAAGGCTCTATATAAGAATTTATTTTATTATCTGTTTAACAAATCTAGGACAAGCAAGTTGGAGAACAATTCCAGTAATACAACTGGACTGCATCATAGTTTTATCCTGTATCCAGCATGTAAGGTCCTATCTGAAGCCTAAAATAAGTTAATATATTACAGTTCAAATTGAATCTCTTCAATTTTTGACAATTTGAAAAAAGTGGCTTTTAAATTAACCCGACTTCTAGGGTAATCCACAGTTTTTTTCCATATTTTTATTGGTTAAATATATGTTAAGCTGATTGATCAAAAATATGAAACTTCAGGAAGAAGTACAATAGAGTTACACGTTTCCTGATTCCTCTGTGACTTTCCTTCTATTATTCTTTCATTAGCATTATGATACTCTTGGTTGGTATTAAGTGTATCCATATTTAATACTGGTGTAATATTAGCTTATTGTGGTTGAGCAGCAATTATCCTTTTATTGTTTCCGGTCACATTATTAATATGCTTCTTTTAGAACTTCCTCTTTCAGAGCTCCACAAAAAAAATCTTGCTGGCCCGTTGATTTGCTTCAACCCTTATTAAAACAGGCAGCTCTGTCTCAGTTATCTCCTTCCACTGACTGTAAGTGGTGTGTAGGTGGCTACTATATGCCTCACTGCAAAATGGAACTAAATCTTCCTTTGGAACTGGGGAAAACAGGAAAAGAAAGGTGCAGGTGAATACTGTTGGAAAAGAAATCTTTACAGAATTGCTGGTTAGAAGTTCACCTCTGTGGCAACAGAGGGATGACAAGGTGCATTTTCACTCTTTTACTGGCACCCAGAGAGATTAGACAGGCTGGAGAGTTGGGCATGGAGAAATTTAATGAAATACAACAAAGGCAAGTGTAGGGTGTTGCATCTGGGCAGGAACAATCCCATGTACTGGTAACGGCTGGGGACAGACCTGTTGGAGAGCAGTGT
>NW_010287962.1:0-26083 GCF_000700745.2 Antrostomus carolinensis
GGAGCAGTTTATGAAGAACTGCAGCCCATGGGAAGGACCTAGGGCCCAAGAATGTTAGAGAAGTTGGTGGAAGACTGTCTCCCATGAGAGGGAGGGGGAAGGAGTCCTCCCCCATGAGGAGGAAGGAGGGGTAGGTACAACATGTGATGAACTGACCTCAACCCCCATTCCCTGTCCCCCTGTGCCACTGGGGGGGAGGACGTAGAGAAAATCAGGAGAGAAGTGAAGCCTGGGAAGCAGGGAGGAGTGGAGAGAAGGTGTTTTAAGTTTTATTTTTTATTTCTCATTATCCTGAGTTGATTGGCAATAAATCAAACTAATTTCCCCAAGTTGAGTCTGTTTTGCCCGTGACAGTAGCTGGTGAGTGATCTCTCCCTGTCCTTATCTTGACCCATGAGCCTTTCATTATATTTACTCTCCCTTGCCCAGCTGAGGAGGGAAGTGATAGAGCACCTGGCATCCAGTCATGGTCAACTTACCACAGGATATATAAATAAAAATACATAGATCTATAGGTCACGTGTGCATTTAGGTATCAATACAATAAGGTCCTAGAGGACAGGTTTTTCTCTCTTTCCTTCACATTATATTAGAATTATTCACTTGCAAAATTACTGCTCGAGTGAAGATGTTGATGCACCATGAAATTCATTTTCTATTCTGTAGAAGGCTGCTTATATATATATATATTTTATAATGTACTGATCATCTCCCAAATCTGTTCCATCGTAAAGAATCTCAGGGCCCATTAGAGAAGATAACTCAGCGACAGACAGAAATAATCAACAGAACTCAAGTGCTCCTTTCTTTGTTTGCCAGACAGTATTATTATGGAAATTATGGTAAAGCTGATAGCTTCAGAAAACATCAGCCAGGCTGAGTAGATCCATGTTATAATCATAGTCATTTGTTACATCAAAAAAAAGGCTTCTGAGTGGTGTGAGAGGTTGCTGAGTCCAGCAGTCACCTGAGAGATACAAGAGCACTGGGGCTCCCTGTCCCCAGTTCAGCAGAACGCGTGTTCCCCGTAGGCTCACACATACACACACAGTATATCTGCAGGAATACGTGACCAGACACACAGATCCATTCATGCAGGAAATGGTGGCTGTACCAGCATCCATGGAACCACTCAGATAAACAGTGTAGATGGTCCAATGCAGTTTCTGTTCTTGAGTGGACCGGAATTTCAATCTGCCAGTGAAAATATTACATACGCATGGGTGAGTGTGTGTGCATGTGTCCCTGCTCACTAGAGATCCCTCCAATAGCTTGTTCAAGATCCCCTCTTCTGGATCTACAACCCCTGATGTCAATGGTCCCACTCCAGCTGCTGTCTCTCTTCAACTTCTGTTCATTTGCTAGTTCAGCTTGAGGTTTGCCAGCATCCCCTCTCGTCCATACACATCTGCACTGATGGCAGAGACGGGATGCAGTGACCAAGGTGCAGGGCTTGTGCCCTGGTTTGGCTGGGATAGAGTTAATTCTCCTCTCAGGAGCTGGAATAGCTGTGGTTTAGGTTCAGGGTGGGATTGGTTATGAGAAGAATGTTGATAAGTTGCTGATGTTATCAGTTGCTGCTGGAGCCCAAGGCCATCGTGTTTGGCTGGTTCACAGCTGCATTAGGACTGGGAGGGGGAAGTGCAGTAAATAGCAAACCCCAGACTGGCATTTGGCTCTGCCAATGAGATATTCCATCTCCTGTCCCGGCATGGGCAGGACATGAACCAGAACTGACCGGAAATCGGGGGGATTCTCTCAGGCTTTCGCTCTCCTGGGATTGTGGTTTCTATTCGGGATTGTCACTCCTCTGGGATCGTTATCTGGGAATGGGCTGGGCTTGGTCAGCGGGTGCTGAGCAGTTGCACTGGGTTATCACTCATTTGCATATCTTATTACTGTTATCATTATCACTACTATTTTAATATTAGTTGTTTAGGGGTTTTATTATTTCTATTATTAAACTGTTCTTATTTCACCCTCACAAGCCTCCTTACCCTTGCCCCCCAGTCCTCTTCCCTATCCCCTGGGGGTGGGGGGCAGTGGGTGAACGGTTGTGTTGGCTACTGGCCAAGGGCTAATCCAGTGAAACTATCACAGGTAGGACAAGCAAACTGACCTGCAACCTGCTCACACTCAGCCGGTCCCTTTTAATCCCTTATCACTTTACTACCTTTGTTCCTGCCAAACCACTCTGATCCCTCCATTTTCCGACCTTTGCTCCTTCTCAGTGTCCCATATTAAGTCCCACATATCTCCATGATCCCATTGTGAGTTTTACACACTCCCCAACCCTTCAGGTCACTTCAGATTTCAAGTGCTCAGGTGGATAGTCTCATCTGAGAGGAATCCTTCTCCTTGGATGGGCTAATCCAGCCCTACCTGGGAGCGGATCAGCCAGGGAGCACTGGTTGGGTTCCCAGCATTCCTCTACACCTCCTTGTTCTGCTGATCCTTGCAGCTTTTGTATGTACAGAGACAGCAGTCCTGGATCATAGAATCATAGACTCACAGACTGGTTTGGGTTGGAAGAGACCTTAAAGCTCATCCAGTTCCAACTCCCCTGCCATCAGCAGGGACACCTTCCACTAGACCAGGTTGCTCAAAGCCTCATCCAACCTGGCCTTCAACACTTCCAGGGAGGAGCAGCTACAGCTTCTCTGGGCAACCTGTTCCAGTGTCTCACCACCCTCACACCAAAGAATTTCTTCCTAATGTCTAACCTAAACCTGCCCTCTTCCAGTTTAAAGATGTTTAGATCATGTACCCTAACCAGTGGCCCTTCACCTAAGCAATATGGATCTTTATCTTGTATCTCCAGAGCCTTTCGAAGCCATTTCTGCCATCTTCATTTACCAAAGAGCAGTTGTTAGCTTCAAACAGCAAAAAAAAATGCTTTGGCATGTCTCTTAGTCAGAGTTACGGTCTCAGTCAGAAGAGGATTTGAAGAGAATTCCAAATGGGAGAATAAAATGATGGTTTGTCACAGAGTTAACACTGAGGATGAAACACTGGGAATGAAGTTATATTGGTGTTATACATTGTGAGACTAATCCCTGTCATCTATAAAGAAAGACAGAATCTTTCTAGAAATGAAGGGAGAATGATGGTATGTCTAAAACATGAAAAAAAAAAAAAATAGTATTTTCTTTCAAAACCTACAATGATGACAAAATACAACAAGCCCCTTAAAAAAAAACAAAACAAACAAACTTGAAAAAATTAATGCACGGCATATAATTATTTTCTTTATTTAATAGTCAGGTTCCTAACACAGTAATTTAATTTTGGTGAACAATAGAAATAGCGAACTGAGACAAGAACATTTATAACACTCCAAAGAACTATTTTTGTCTCAAGTTAGAACTCTATTAGCGTTCCGTGATAAATTAGCAAAGGAGATTATTTTTTAAATGGGTCTCAAATTAGACTTCATTAATGGCAATGTTATCTCTTACGAATTCCTTTCCTTCATTAAGGAGGTGTTTTCTACTTTATATATGAAATATTCAAATTAATTATTTAAAATGAATACAACTTTAAAATAATATAGCCTGAAGATGGATGGTATTTTCAAAGTCAGAATAAGAATTGGGATTGCACTTTTATTAACAAATAACCACAAAATCATAGAATGTTGTGAGTTGGAAGGGACCCAAAAAGGATCATTGAGTCCAACTCTTGACCTGACTAATTGTTTTGTCTTTAACAATAGCCTCTTTATTTCATTAAATATCAAATAAATAGTGCTTAATTCACTAAGATAAATGTTTAGGTGTGCATCAGTTCTGCAGGGTCTAAGAAGGACAGAGGTTACGGTGTAGCCTTTGTGGTAAAGGTCTGGTGGGATCTCTCTCTTTGAAACCTCTAGTCGTTCATTGCCTGAACTGTACATTTTTGTCTAATTTTGACAAAGGATTCAAAAATAAAGGGCATGGAGTGAAGCCAGAGGAGGCCACGAGGATGATGCGAGGGCTGGAGCAGCTCTGCTGTGAGGCCAGGCTGAGAGAGTTGGGGCTGTTCAGCCTGGAGAAGAGAAGGCTCCGGGGAGACCTTCTAGAGACCTCCCAGTACCTGAAGGGGCTCCGGGAAGGCTGGGGAGGGACTTTGGCCAAAGGCAGGGAGTGACAGAACAAGGGGTGATGGCTTGAAAGTGGAAGAGGGGAGATGGAGCTGAGATGTGAGGAAGAAATTGTTTGGTGTGAGGGTGGTGAGACAGTGTCCCAGGTTGCCCAGAGAAGCTGTGGCTGCTCCTCCCTGGAAGTGCTGAAGGCCAGGCTGGATGAGGCTTTGAGCAACCTGGTCTAGTGGAAGGTGTCCCTGCTGATGGCAGGGGGGTTGGAACTGGATGAGCTTTAAGGTCCCTTCCAACCCAAACCATTCTAGGATTCTATTACTCTCTGAAAATTGAGCAGTAAATCTGGGGATGCACAAAGACAGACATGCCCAGACAACCACTAATTCTTTGAGTCTTGTTTCCTTTATGAAAACAAGTTAAAAATGGAATGAGCTTAATTTGTAATAAATTTTGTAACGAGCGCTGTGACAATGCTACAAGCTCATCCGGGACAAAAAGACTCCACCTTGGTTACCAGATGGATGGTTTTTCCTTCTGCTCTGTGAAGCACAACAAAAACCTGTGTAGGTCCAAAATCCCTCCCCCATTTTGCTCATGAAGTGATGACATGGGTGATCAATGAGCAATTGCACGTTCTTGAAGAAATCCAAGATCTGCAACAAAATGATTTTGGTTTTTAATAGAAGAGACAGGATGGGGTGGGGGAGAAGAAAAAGGGGTATAAATGCTGTTTCCTGGTAATAATTCCCATGGAGATTTGAATAGAAAATAATGTATGCTTCAAAAGACATATGCCTTCCATTTCTTTTTCAGTGTGCAAGATGTAACAAGGTTTTATATCAAAATAAGGTGGGCAAGATGCTATTGTTCTGCAAAGGAATAAAGGTAGAGAGACAAAAGGATTCAACACTAGAGAACACAGTGCACATGGATGCAAAACTTCTGAATATTCTATATATTGCTAACCCTCTAAATATTCTATATATTGCTGACCCTCTGAATATTCTGTGTATTGTTAACCCTCTGAATATTCTGTATATTGTTAACCCTCTGAATATTCTTGTTTGTACAGAAGTATCTTCCTTGTCTTCTGACATAAAAAAAAATGTCATTCAACTACTAATTTTTGTAGAGGTTTTGTTGGGGTTTTTTTTAAAGAAGTTGTTATAGATGAAGGATTAAAAATCACTTTTGATTTTAGCTTCAGCCATTCTTAGGCTTTTCATGTTATTGTTTTTTGGTTTTGTTTTTGTTTTTGTTTAATCCTCTTGAATTTGTTTTCTGGTTAATTATGTATTTATTTAGAAGTGAAAGTAGATTCAATTTCTTATTTGTGTATCTATGGCCTCTTTTTTATGTTGATTTATCCATTTCTTACCCTAAATATGCTGGTGCTCTGTACTAGCACTTAAAAAAAAAATTACAAAACAATAACTAAAATCCAGGGATAGTTAGAATTCCAATCATATTTAGGCAGGACTAGCTTATTATCAAAAACATACCCCTTTCTGTCAATGACCTGATTTTGGAGAATCTGAATTATGTTGTTCTCTGTAACCCCAGTTCATGAGAACTTTTTAGGAAATGGCGACGGAACTATGACAGCAAAGATCAATGGAAAGAAGGTTGAAAATACCCAGGAAAAGATTAAAAAGATGACCACCTAGAGAACAGTTGTCCTTCGGTGCTCCACAGGCCTCAATATTTCTTTTCAGAATATCCAGTTTATCTTAATTTCACTCATCACCAGTTTAGAATTCTTCTTTCTTGTGAATTGGATTTATCAGATAATTGGGCTGATTCATTTGTAGGTAACGCTGGTGCCTCTCAATGGAGGAGGAGCAGCCTATTTTACAGGGAGATGTTTAATTCTGGCCATTATCTAACTCAAAAGGTTGGTACTTACAGACCTTCACAGTGTATAACACTGAACTATTCCAACTTTTTGAGCTAGAAGTACAGTATAAATGACATTCAGAGGTATTAATTTCCGTAGCTTCTTGTGTGAGACAGCACATATTAATTGTAGTCTAGTATAGAGGTAGGCATGTTCTTCATCGACTGCAGTTGTATAGAATAGAATCATCGAGTGTTGTGAGTTGGAAGGGACCCACTAGGATCATGGAGTCCAACTCCTGTCCCTGCACACGACAATCCCAACATTCACACCATGTCTCTGAGGGTCTTGGCCAAATGCTGCTGGAATCTTGTCAGCCTTGGTGCCATCAGCACCTCCCTGGGGAGCCTGTTCCAGTGCTCCACCACCCTCTGCCTCAAGAACCTTTTCCTCATGGCCAACCTCACCCTCCCCTGCCACATCTTCCTGCCATTTCCTCTGCTCCTGGCATTCGTTGGTGGCCAGAGAGAAGAGATCAGCGCCTGCCCCTCCTCTGCCCCTTGGGAGGAAGTTCTAGACCCCCATGAGATCTCCTCTCAGTCTCCTCTTCTCCAGGCTGAACAATCCAAGTGCCTTCAGCCTCTCCTCATACCCTTCCCCTCTAAACCCTTCCCCAATGTTGTGTCCCTCTTCTGGACACTCTCCAGCAGCTTTAGATCCTTTTTCTCCTGTGGTGCCCAAACTGCCCCCAGTGCTGGAGGTGAGGCCGCCCCAGTGCAGAGCAGAGCGGGACGATCCCCTCCCTGGCCCGGCTGGCTATGCAAGACTGAAGGGATTTTATTAAAGTCAGAATTACCATCTAGGAATAACACCATCCATTGTTTTTTTAATCATGAAAACTCGGTAAGCTTCTCTCTTTGTTTACTTACTCAGGGATTTGTACACATGGCATTTAATTTTCAAATGCAGGATTTATTCAGATGACTTTTTAGAAATTATTTTGCTATGATTTGTTTACAAAATGGAAGAACTAACAAACTGTGAGGAGGACATGGAAGAAAAATGCTCTCTGGAAAGTAAACATCAAACTACTGGCATCAGAGAGAGATTTAGACACCAGCTTTCTTGAACAGATTTTAATGATGAGCCAAGCAACAGTATTTCACATTTTTGGCAGAACAAGGGGAACAAACTGTCCACATCAGCACAAAATTAAGTCTTAAACCACAGGATAAATAATTTGCTGTTGGCTCAGGCACCTGTTTCATATCAGATAGAAAAGGAATTGAATTCTGTTCTCCTGCTGACTAAGATCTCCTGTTTTTGTTAGTTGCTACAAGGTGGTCATAAACTGGTCACATTGGATAAAATCAATGTTACATCTCCTCTTGAATCTTTTCTTCCACAGTGACCAAAACTGATGCCCAAGGAAGCTACAACATCAGTGTGAGTACCAAGTGATGTTCTACTGATGGCTCTCTCAGGTTCCAGAACCAAAAGAGGACACTGTAAAGTTATGTGGAAGGAGAGGGTCTGCTTCTTCAAGGGCACCAGGCTGAGGAGCTTTTTCAGTGCAAAAAAAGGGATAATAAGAAAATGAAGAAGCTGTAAACAAAAACAAGCCAGGGAGACAAACACGAGACAGATGATGAGGTAGGCATAACCAAACCTGGGCAATCACACTAATTGATGAGGGAGTGTGAGAGTTTTAGAGTACTCCAGGAAGGTTATCTGATCAGAGACGCTGTCAATTGGGAAACCAGGGGAAAAAGGGAGAAACCAGAAACAAATTAGGCCCAGACATAGACCCAACAAAACAAGCACGGAGGCAATGACAAGAAACAAACTTCATCAGTTGCACTGATGGTCTATTGAGAAACTACAAGTTTCACCTCCAGGAAGGTCATCCTGGACTCAAGGGACCTACGTGGACTCAAGGGACCTACGACTGTGGATGTGCATGTGAACCCTAAGAACATGACTTGTGTGCCTGCACTAGTGACCTCCTGCCTCTTCCAGTCCCTGAGGAGGAGAGCACACGGGTGTTTGTGTGTGATGTGGGTCCTACATGTGGGTGCTGCTGAAGGCATTGCAGCCAGTCAGGTCAGTGCCCTCTGGGTGTCTGTGTGTGGGGGTGGGTCTAGGATAAGTACTCAGCTTCATTACTGGTCAAACCTGCAAATGGGCAAGCGGCAGCTGTGTCCCTCAGCTTGTCACCACACCATTCATTCTCCGTTCCAATCCATTTATGAAAAGTAGAGGTACCAGCAGTTTTCACCTTGTATTGTGAAAACTGACCTTCTGTTGGAATCTAACTATTTTTAATGGGTCTTATCTTCTTATCCATCTTCTTGATGCTTGACATTGTAAGAGTTTAAAAAATCTTTGATGAGAGACCTTGCTTGCAGAAAAACCTTGAAAATCCAGGTAGACTGTATCAGTTCAGTCTCCTTCATCCAGACCTTTGCATTTTATTCATTAAAACCATCCAACCATTTCAGTTCCACAAACTCATCGTAATCTCATCTCTTCTGTGACAAGACAGAAAACTCTGGAAACGTTTGCTTGTTGTTATGACAAAATAATCACAGGACCATAAAAAATCTTGTCCTTCTGCTTATTTTTTTGTGAAACTCTGACTTTATCCAGAGCAGTCTAATTTTGATAGAATTTTATTGGCAGGGTTTGGTTATTTCTTCTTCCTATATCTCCCCTAAATTAAAAGTGATGTTATTTCAAAAAACATTATAATTCCACCTAGGACAACCTCCTTATCTCTTTATAGATTTCTTCTCTAAGGTGTTCAGGATAAGAATTTCTTATCAGGTAGCTGTGCTTCTCTAAGCTACTTTTGAATGCTGGGAGGTAATTAGTTATTTAAAACCTAGATTACTCTCAGATTACTATTTTTTTTTCTCACTTGGACAGCTATGAGATGGTATCTGGCGTGGTGTTAGAGTTTCCAACTGCAAAAGGTCAGTACAATCCATCGTAGAGGTATCCTTCCTTTGGTACATCTGTTAACTTCTTAAAATTTAGCAGAATTTCTGAAAGAGAAGAGTATATGAAGGTATCTGTGAAGACACATAGTGATATATAGCTGAGGGATCAAAGAAGAACAAATGCAGAATGATATTCCAAAATTGTGCTGGTTTTGTGCATGTTCATACTCATGAAAGATTTCTTCTCACACACTTTATGGGAATAAAACATTGTTGCACAATTAAACAAATATTCCATGTGAAAGATGACAGATATTTTGTCACTTAAATATTTATTTATTTGTTTTTTAGTTAACACTGGAGAACAATTGAGTACCAGCACAAAGATCTTCTGTTTCTGAAAAAAAAGTCATTTAGGTTTTGGTTTGGTTTTTTTTTTTCACAAAAAATGCTAGGTTTGAAATTTTATCTTTTTTAATAAACTATTTTTTTCCAGCAGACAAATAAATGGACAAAATGCTTTTTTTCTCCTTCACTTAGTTGTCAAAATTTATTTCAAGTTGCAAAGTGATTGCCATAAAGTTTTCCTAAAATGGTGTAATACTTTTAGAATCTACTTAGTTATTAATAACTCACATAATAACTCATTTTGGAGAGGCATATTTTAGCTAAATCACCCAGGAGTTCTTAAATTACTCCTCCTTAGAAGACATGTCTCTAGTGAAATCTTTTAAAATAAAAATGTTAAATGACATCAAAATTGTGGTAGCTATATTAAAAAATGAGCATTTATTGCTCTACAGAATATTAGATTGATTTTTTATTTAATAAATTTATTTTTTGATAGACAAATAAGGTGTACTAGAAAAATCATGGAATGTAGAGAAAAAAATCATTTTTTCTCACAAAGAATAATGCAAGAAAAATGCAGATGTGCATTATTTTCTTTAGGGCATTATAACATCAGAAAAGAATGAATGTTTCTGGAAGCTTCAAGTGGAGTTTTGAAATGTTCTACTCTAGGCTATTGTATTTTATTTTACTTAGATTATAATTCATAATGAACTCTTGATATATTAAAGACACTATCAAAATTCAGAGAGTTAAAATTGAGACATTTTTTATGTACCTTGGGACATAATTTCTGCTTTAACATACTGTTGCAAAAAAAAAAAAAAAGAGACAGAAAGGCCATAAAAACTGAATTTCTGTCTCACGGAATCACAGAATCGTAGTGGTTGGAAAAGACCGAGTCCAACCACAAACCCAACACTACCAATTCCACCTCTAAGTCATGTCCCTGAGCACCTCGACCACCATCTCAATGCAGAGATAGTCTTCAATAAAAGGCTGCTAGATGTCAAGCTTCAAAACCACTGACGTCTAGACTGTCACTTCCAAAGGTGGCCCAGAAGACAGGACTTAAATCTGAAATGAATCTGACATCCGTAAGAGCATCAAAAAAACAAAAAAACACAGTCCATGCAGCAAACTCTTGCAGTAGAGTGGCTCACTGCACTGTCACATCCTTCCCATGACAGAGCTGCCCTTTGAAACCACCACTCTCCCATCACCGGGATCTGAGCTGAACATCCTGAGAAATATCCAGCAAGATTTTCTGCTGTGGAATAAAGGGTTGATTCACACAACACCTATTCCTCAGCTGCTGCTAGAGACACAGTAGTTAAAGCCTTACACACTAAAGGCACAGAAGCAGCCCTGAAGAACATCTTGATAAGGAAGGTGTTTCCTCACAACACCTCCCTTTTCAGTAGACTGGCGATGGCTTATTGGAAAGAGATGAACGTGTGAAAGACAGAGTTCATTAATAAGTGAAAACTCCACTCTATTCTGCTCTGGTGAGGCCACACCTGGAGTGTTGTGTCCAGTTCTGAGCTCCTCAGTTCAAGAGGGACAGGGATCTTCTGGAGAGAGTCCAGTGGAGGCCACAAAGATGATGAGGGGCCTGGAGCATCTGCCTTACGAGGAGAGGCTGAGAGAACTGGGACTGTTCAGCCTGGAGAAGAGCAGCCTGAGAGGGGATCTGATCAATGTCTATAAATACCTGAAGTGTGTGGGCCAAATGGGGCTGGTCTCTTTTCAGTGGTGCCCAGTGACAGGACAAGGGAGAATGGGCACAAAACTGGAACACCAGAAGTTCAATAAGGGCAAGTGTAGGGTCGTGCACCTGCGGAGGAATAAGCCCAGGCACCAGGACAGGTTGGAGGTTGACCTGCTAGAAAGAAGCCCTGCAGAGAAGGATCTGGGAGTGCTGGTGAGTGACCAGTTGACCATGAGCCAGTAATGGGCCCTTGTGTCCAGGAAGGCCAATGGTCTCCTGGGGAACATCAAGAAGAGTGTGATCAGAAGGTGAAGGGAGGTTCTCCTCCCACTCTACTCTACCCTGATGAGGCCACATCTAGAATAATGTGTCCAGTTCTGGGCTCCTCAGTTCAAGAAAGACAGGGAACAGCTTGAGAGTCCAGTAGAGGCCACAAAGATGAATAAAGGGCTGGAGCATCTTTCTTATTAGGAAAGACTGAGAGAGCTGGGTCTCTTTAGATTGGAGAAGAGCAGACTGAGAGGGGACCTTATCAATGTCTATAAATAACTAAGGGACGAGTGTCAAGAGGATGGGGCCAGGCTTTGCTCAGTGGTGGCCAGCAATAGGACAAGGGGCAATGGGCACAAACTGGAACACAGGAGGTTCCACTTAAACTTGAAGAAAAACTTCTTTCCTGTGAGGGTGTTGGAGCCCTGGGACAGGCTGCCCAGAGAGGCTGTGGAGTCTCCATCTCTGGAGATGTTCCAACCCACCTGGACACTTTCCTGTGCAACCTGGAGTAGGGCACCTGCTTTGGCAGGGGGTTTGGACTGGATGATCTCCTGAGCTCCCTTCCAACCCCCACCATTCTGGGATTCTGTGGTAATCAATGCATCTGTACCTGAGGGATATCACAGTTCCACATAAACTGGCAGAATCCAGCAGCAAGAAATTCAGGTTAGACAATGAATTCATGAGGACATTAGAAAAAACGGAAGGTGTCTTGCAATATGCCTTGAGTGAGCAATCTTTTTCTGAGGAACTTCAGAATAACTGTAAAAGTGATAGCTATGAGACCTTCTCCATCCCCTCAGGAGCACAGAGAGTTCCCTCAATAAAGATAATGCAGTCTCCAGCTATATTATCTGACCACTTGCTGAAGCAGCATTTGTCCAAACAGAGCTGTAACTCACAACCATTCCCTTCCCACCTCCAGCTTCAGGTTACACAAATCAGTTCCCTCCATAGATTTTCCTGCTACTGAGACACTGTTTTCCCTTCAATCCAGAAGCTGATGCTACATAGTGAGGTTTTGTGCCTGCTGCGATACTCAGGTGCTGCTGCTCCAGAAGAAGCCAATAACACATCTAACAGAAAAAATGCTCTGTAATCAGCACGGCTGCTTTTGACTCTGAGGTAGTTTCATGAACAGATGGAAAATGCCATGCAGTGGCATTCATATAGAATCCTAGAATGGTCTGGGCTGGAAGGGACCTTAAAGCTCATCCAGTTCCAACCCCCCTGCCATCAGCAGGGACTCCTTCCACTAGACCAGGTTGCTCAAAGCCTCATCCAGCCTGGCCGAGAACACTTCCAGGGAGGAGCAGCCACAGCTTCTCTGGCCAACCTGGGACACTGTCTCACCACCCTCACAGTGAAGAACTTCTTCCTAATATCTAAACTAAACCTCCCCTCTTCCATTTTCAAGCCGTCACCCCTTGTTCTGTCAACTGCCCTTGTCCAAAGTCCTTCCCCAGCCTTCCTGGAGCCCCTTCAGGTACTGGGAGGCCGCTATAAGATCTCCCCGGAGCCTTCTCTTCTCCAGGCTGAACAGCCCCAACTCTCTCAGCCTGTCCTCACAGCAGAGCTGCTCCAGCCCTTGGATCATCCTCGTGGCCTCCTCTGGACTTGTTCCAGCTGCTCCAGGTCTCTCCTGTGTTGGGGGCTCCAGAACTGGACACAGTATTCCAGGTAGGGCCTTACAAGAGTGGAGTAGAGGGGGAGAATCACCTCCCTTGACCACGCTTGCTGGCTACACTTCTCTTACTGAAGCCCGTTATATGGTTGGCCTTCATCAAGAGATATATTTAGCACTTTGCTAATTTCTTTAGTCCTACTACAAGCTAGTGAGGTGTGGATGCACTCACAGGAGCAATGCCACTGCAGGACTTGGAAAGGCTGGAGAAAGCAGATGAGATTCTCTTGAGACCTTTGTGCAAACTCCACCAGTTCATTTTTATTCAGTCTGATGCACTTTTTATTGTGAGAAATCCAGCTCTTTGCAGGCAACACTCTCATCGACTTCAGGATTAGTCCAAATGGAACCGTTTAAAATCATTTCTCTACAATAAAAAGCTTTACTGTTTGGCTGAAATCATTAAACAAAGGGAGCAGATATCTCCTGCTATATTTATTATCTCTGTCAGATTAATTTGCATGGGGCAGGCTAATTATGGAAGCTTAAAGCCTCATTACTATTGACTTTTCCTTTAGTGTCAGGCTTGTTTATATGTTCTTCTATTTGAGATATTTCCAAATATACCAAAAGTCTGCAAACTTACAGAAAATAAAATAAAATTAGAAGTGGTGTCTCTTTTTTTCACTGAGTGACATACAAGGCTTAAAAAGGCAGCAAAAGATTTCTATGACAGAAGACAAATGAGTGGAACTATTGTTGTCTCGTGTGTGTTGCAAACTGCACGTTGTATTTGTTTATAAAATCATGTCACGTGGCTTTACGGTGTTAAAAATCGTGTGTTTCTTGTTATATAGTTAAAATAGAAAAAATATTGTGTTTCTTGTTTTGAGTGCGAGTGAACTGTGTGAAAGGAGTTAGCTCCAAACGCTGGGAGAGAAATGTGCGTGTTAAAACTGACACGTGGAAAAGCAGTAACTTCTGAAAATATTACAGGTTGCCTAAAATTTGATTAGTTACAGGTATTCATTATCAAAAAGGGAGAATACATTTTTTTTTCTCTTCTATTGATAATATTTTATTAAAGAAGGAAGATCCTTTTTTTTAAAAAAAAAAATTTCTTCTCTGGGCATGAGAAAGAAGAAATGAAAAACAAGACTCTAAATATTGCCATCGTATAATGCTGGGTTAGAGTTTTCAGAAATAATAAGACATAAAATTGTCAGCACACACTATAAAATACCTAAAAGGGAGTCGTCCTTTTATGCCTCGTTTTATTATTATAATAAGTAGCAACAATTTCAAAGAATAATTTTATGCCAATGAAACAATCATATTAATTACTCTTTTATTCATAATTTGAAGCCCTCATAAAATCTAATGTTAGTAAGTCTCAGATCTCTCAGTAAGTAGTCATATACTTATTGTGACAATTTTTTTATGAGATGTGTTGTTATTTGATCAGCTGCCAGACTGAGAAGTGCTGAACTACAAAACCCATCTACTGTCCAAGCACTCTTCTAGTGATTTTGAGAAATTACATATTTGCAGGGAAAAAAAATATATAAAACCAACCAAAAAAACCCCCAACCCCCCAAAAAAAACCAAAAAAACCCCAAAGAAACATAAAAAAAAAAAAAAAAAAACACAAAAAAACCCCAAAGAAACATAAAAAAAAAAAAAAAAAGAACACAAAAAAACAGCCAAACAAAAAAACCTGGGCAACTAAGGAGACTTTAATATTTCCTTTTCTTTCTTCAGTGGACAAAAAGAAAACAAAGTTCCTACTGTACTCATGTCTCTGAAATTCAACTTATTAATAAATATAAGATTAATGTTTATTCTGAATAGACAGCTTCATCTGCAAAATAAATCTAATTTTCTTTTCTCTAGAGATTAGAATTCATTCTGAAAGCGAGTGGGAAGGGTCAAACAGTTGCCTTTTCATCATTATCTTACTTCCAAACCAATTAATACCCTATACAAATACTTCGTTTATCTTCAGATCCATCTAGCATCACATGTTAGATATTTAGAATATTTTTGGTAATTTATAGTAGTTTAAAGAATATTGATAGAAAATTTTCAGTAGCATTCAGAGTAATATAAGTGTTTTCTGCCTTCTCTTCTGCATTTCCTCTCAGCTATTCTAGTCCTAGCTGCTCTAAAAAAAAAAAACCCAAAAACCAAACAAAACCAAAACAAGACAAAATAAAAAACCTATAAAATAAAACACTGTATAGAAAAATAAAGAAGAGTTGTACAAAAATCATGCAGAAAATACTATATTCTGAAATCATGAGGTGCTGGATGCAAATTAGCAAGAAGTTTTCCCAGTATTTTCCTTAATTTATCTATTTTGTATCATTTGTTCTTTCAAACCTCACACAGATAGATCTTTCCTCGTTACAGCAGCGTGACCGGTGTTATGGCATGAAAAATTGCCAGGTTGAAGAATAAACGGAGTCTCTAATCATAATCTGAGTGGTTTGTGGGTTTTAACAAATCTGCAATCTCAGAATCATAGAATGCCAGACTGGTTTGGGTTGGAAGGGACCTTAAAGCTCATCCAGTCCCAACCCCCCTGCCATCAGCAGGGACTCCTTCCACTAGACCAGGTTGCTCAAAGCCTCATCCAATGTGGTCTAAAGCTCATAAGAAAACTAATAACTCCTTTCAGATATGATACCATGTATTTCATGTTCTAGGAGCATAGACTTTGGTATAAGGGTTACCCTGTAACCTTCGCACTATAATTTTCACCCCTTGTGAATGAGGCAGAAACTAAACCTACAATATTATACCAGTCTTTTTTCATCACCTTCCCTTTTCAGTCCATGATTGTAATTCAAAGGGCTTTGCTCCCTGTGGTGGTTTAAGTGCATTAATTTCCTTGCAGTGGTGTTGTGGACTGAACATTAATCCCAGGACATGACCTGCACTTTTCCCCTGCCCGTTGTTCAGCAATCACGCGAGAGAAAAATCTTCATCAAGCTTCTACACGGCCTCGGATGGATTCACAAGGACACTGATGGTCTGTGCTCTGATCTCACATTTCACAACAAAGAAGAGGATCTGGGCAGTGAACTCAAGGGCACGAAAACTGTATTTGCCCTTGTAGACTGATACTTCAGAAGTGACTTGAAGAAATTGGGGATAAGTTTCATGTTAGGAGAAGTGTCTTCAACTATACAATCTTTTCCCAGATTAATTCTATGTATTACCTAGGATTAAAAAAAAAAAATAATACTAAGATGGGTACTCTCATGCTTTCTCGAAACACAAGCTGATGCATGAATATGCAAAAGAGAAAAAAAAAAATAAAAATAAAAAATAAAGAAAAAAGAGGGTGAACTCATCTGCTTCTGACAGTTGATCTTATTTTTAGGAATAGGAAGCTTGTTCTGGTTTTACTGGGCATCTTAATTCCTTCTTCCCTAAAATCATAGAAACACAGAATCATTAGAAAAGACCTTTAAGATAATCAAATCTAACCATTAACCTAACACTACCAATTCCACCTCTAAAACATGTCCTACTCATCTTTTAAGTACCACCAGGGAAGGTGACTCCACCACTTCCCTAAGCAGCTTGTTTCAATGCTTGACAACCCTTTTGGTGAAGACATTTTTCCTCAGATCCAATCTAAACCTCCCCTGGCGCAACTTGAGGCCGTTTCCTCTCATTCTATCACTTGTCACTTGGGAGAGGAGACTGAGACCCGCCTTGCTACAGCCTACTTTCAGGCAGTTGTAGAAAGTGAGGTCTCCCCTCAGCCTCCTTTTCTCCAGACTAAATAACCCCAGTTCCTTCAGCCACTCTTCATAGGACTTGTTCTCCAGACCCTACACCAGCTTCATTGCCCTTCTTGAAACATGCTCCAGCACCTCAGTGTCTTTCTTGTAGTGACGGGCCCAAAACTGAACACAGTCTTCAGGGTGCAGCATCACTATTGCTGAGTACAGGGGGATGACCACCTCCCTGGTCCTGCTGGCCACACTATGACTGACACAGGCCAGGATGCTCTTGGCCTTCTTGGCCACCTGGGCACTCTGCTGACCCATATTCAGCCAGCTGTTGACCAACACCCCCAGGTCCTTTTCCACCAGGCAGCTCTCCAGCCACTCCCCCCCAAGCCTGTAAGGCTACATGGGGTTGTCATCACCCAAGGGCAGGACCCAACACTTGGCTTTGTTGAACCATGCAGTTGGCCTTGGCCCATTGATCCAAACTGTCCAGATCCTTCTGTAGAGCCTTCTTACCCTTAAGCAGATCAACACTGCTGCCCAACTTGGTGTTATCTGGTTTATTCTGGTTCCACCAGCCATTTTACTTGTTGGGTTTTTTTTTTACATCCCTTGTTTACTAGTTATATTTGATTTCCTGCACCCTCTGTGCAACTCTACCACAGTTCCATTTGCACCTTTGTGGTTACATATCATCTCTGTATTTATGTTTAAGTGTATTAAAAAAATGTATCCATTTATGCCATTACTGATGTTATGATGCTACTAAAAGCTGTGATAGTTTCACTGGGCTGGCCCTTGGCCAGCAGCCAACACAGCCGTTCACCCACTGCCTCCCCACCCCCAGGGGACAGGGGAGAGGATTGGGGGGGACAAGGAAAAAGAGGCTTGTAGGGTGAGATAAGAACAGTTTAATAATACAGA
This sequence comes from Antrostomus carolinensis, assembly GCF_000700745.2. Taxonomy (NCBI): domain Eukaryota; kingdom Metazoa; phylum Chordata; class Aves; order Caprimulgiformes; family Caprimulgidae; genus Antrostomus; species Antrostomus carolinensis. Next base: position 17,487 of record NW_010287962.1, read on the forward strand.
GAAAACTTAATACTATTAATAATAAAATAGTAGAGATAATGATAACAGTAACAAAATATGCAAGTGAACACCCAATGTTACAGCTCACCCCCCTCCTGACCCAGCCCGGCCCGTTCCCAGATCATGATCCCGGAGGAGCGACAATCCCGACCTGAAACCGCAATCCCGGGAGAGCCAGAGCCCGAGCGAAAGCCAGAGAGAGCAAGAGAGGAAGAGCCCCTCACTAATATACTGGACATGACGTGATATGATATGGAATATCCCATTGGCATATCTGACTGTAAATTAAGTTTATTAATTTAAATATTCTTCTCCCCCCTTAAATCTTGTGCTTGTGGACTAACAGAACACAAAGTCCTTCACTTCCAGTGACAAAAATGTAAACATTGGTACGTTATCAGTGTCTCTCTCACAGAGAGTCCCAGGCTGCAAACCAAAACACCCCTCTTCTAATTACTAAAAGGAAAAATCAACTCTATTTCAGCTAAAAACCAGGACAAAAGCTTACACACATGATACTTTACAATTTATACTACTTTAGAGTGCTTATGTTTAGGTGCAAGACAAGCAAATATTAATTGTATCTTGCTTAGGCTTCTTCTGCCTTGTTGGTGTAACAGATCTCTGCTTTGGCTCCAGGATGTTCCTCATAATTTCAGAAGGCACACAAATGTGAGGCAGTTCTCAGCTTTCTAAACAAACAAGAAAGCCATAATCAGCTTTTATTTTTTTTTGTTCTTTTCTTTTCTAAAAGATGAGAAGCAATATATCCCCTACAGGGACACAAGCGCTGAGATTGAAGGCGTAATTCTTTTTAGGCACAATGCAAATATCCTCCGTTCGCAACCCTTAATATCAGTTTGGTTATTTGCTGCAGTGCTTTTAGAGTTCATAATAATCCAAGCCCTTTCGAGGCTAATCAGAAAAGCATATTAAATCTAATCTCTTCACAAAAGATAGCCCCGCTTAAACCCAATTATGTGATCGTTTACACACTCTATATACTCCTTATTATAAAATTTGCCACCTGCAGACTCACGTACCAGGTACATGTTTGGGATTTGTTTGAGATTTGCTTATGAAGGAAGGAAAATGCCCACAAGCAGTCCTTTGGTATAGAATATTTTAATTTATTCTGCTAAATTCTTCACCTTACAAATACATGTTCAGCTAGCAAAATTAATTCAGTAACTATTTAATTAAAGTTTATTTAGAATGGCTATAAATAAGAATGAATTGTGGTTGTTAAGCAAAGAACTACAAGAGGCAGATTTACGAATGCATGTAAATATAGACTGCCATGCTCAGATTTCAACTCAGATCCTTATCTCCCCAGAGGATAAATGTGGGAAATATGAAGCTGTCCCATTATTAGCTACAGGAGTAGCTGTTTTCTAACGTGAAAACTGAAAATGTTTGTGTTCAAGGCAGTAAATGATTGCGGAGTTAGGACTGCATAAAATGAACCTGATTTCTCCTAAACTGGTATTATGTATAAAATATACAGTTATAGTCACAGGAAAAAAAAAAGTATATATTATTTATTCGTAATTACAATGACAACAAATGCTCTTCTAATATCAAAATTTCATTTTGGATTATGTCTAAAGTAGAAAAATTTCAGTAAACAGGGAAGGAAAGGGAAAACTGGGAGAGAATTTATTTAAGTTAGTGTAGGAGAACATGTCTTCATCACAGTGAGATTGCAGAGGGAAATGTTAGGGATCGTCTCATTAAGAAAAGGAAAAAAAAATGGTCAGTAATTGGACATCAAAAATAATTTGTGAAATGCTTCACGCTCCTGCTTCGAGGAAGAAGAGTTTCAGTCACTGGCACTGATAGAAAATGTTCCAATTTTCATGACTGAAAAGGCCCTTTATCTGGTTATTTACTGATATCTCTCCTGTATGTTCTGCTGTATTTAAAACACAGGCATTGTCATCTTTTTTCAGGACTCTTTACAGGCAGTATCTAAGAAAATTCTTTCTCTGTGAAATTTTGATCATGATTGATTAGTTTTCTAAGTTTTCTAAAGGAAAAAATCCACCACAAATTAAGCTAAAATTAAATGTTAATCCTTAGTACGCAGAGAAAAACAGAACAAAAACCTATTTATGCATTAAAAGATAACATAAATTGCAGAAATTCAAATTATACTTGCTAACATGAAAACTTCACTGTTTTCCATCAGATGTCTTTGATCCATGGCAGATGGCTCATGCATTCAATGCACTAGGAACTTTTCATTCAGACTGAAGCAAAGCAGGACAGATACAAAAACGAGTCCTGGTGTCATTTCAAGGCCCAGAATAACAAGTCGTCCTTTCAGCATATCCCATGGCTGCAGGGGATTTGCTCAAATCTCAGTTTCCTGGGCAGCATAGTTCCTGTTTATCTTCTTTCCTTACCATCCACGTAGTGCATATGGAACCTCAGCAGAAGGGCAGATCTCTGGAGGAGACCCCATGATTATAAGTTTCTGCAGATCATAAAATCATAGAATCATAGAATGGTTTGGGTTAGAAGGGACCTTAAAGCTCATCCAGTTCCACCCCCCCTGCCAGCAGCAGGGACCCCTTCCACTAGACCAGGTTGCTCAAAGCCTCATCCAACCTGGCCTTCAACACTTCCAGGGGGGAGCAGCCACTTCTCTGGCCAACCTGGGACACTGTCTCGCCTCCCTCACAGGGAAGGACTTCTGCCTAATATCTAATCTCAACCCCCCCTCTTTCAGCTTAAACCCATTTCCCCTTGTTTTGTCATTAACTGCCCTTATGAAAAGTCCTTCCCCAGCTTTCTTGTAGCCCCTTCAGGTACTGGGAGGTGCTATAAGATCTCCCTGGAGCCTTCTCTTCTCCAGGCTGAACAGCCCCAACTCTCTCAGCCTGTCCTCACAGCAGAGCTGCTCCAGCCCTCGCATCATCCTGGTGGCCTCCTCTGGACTTGTTCTAGCTCCTGCAGGTCTCTCTTGTGATGGGGGCTCTTTCAATCTCATATCTTTGCTATATTGTCTGGGGTTGTAACCAAGCCCAGAAGGAAGCAGAAGGAAACATGTCTCGAAAGTGATTCCTATTATGCAAAGTCAGTACTGATATCATCACAGCTCACTTGAGTCAGCCTTCCTAACTGGATCATGCTGTCCTCTGCCCCATGCTTCTTGCTCTGAAGGATCAGAATATGAATGTACATCTTTCCTTTTATAAAAGTGGCAAAATGAAAAATTAATGTGGCCTTTCTAGAAGATATACATCAGGGAATTTGGGAGTGAAAGCACTAAGGTTTCTAAACTTGGGTTGGGTAGTTTGTTGGGTAATCTTGTGGCATATAGAGCAGCTTTTATAAAATGTTGCACATAAATCTTGGAATCATGGAATGTTGTGAGTTGGGAGGGACCCACAAGGATCACGGAGTCCAACTCCTGTCCCTGCACAGGACAAGCCCAACATTCACACCATGTCCCTGAGGGGCTTGGTCAAATGCTTCTGGAAGCTTGTCAAGCTTGGTGTCACGACCACCTCCCTGGGGAGCCTGTTCCAGTGCTCCACCACCCTCTGCCTCAAGAACCTTTTCCTCATGGCCAACCTCATCTGTGCTGACCAAGCCCTGCTCCTGTGACCTCTCCTCCCAGGGCAAGTGCTTCAGCCCTGACTTCCCTGGGGACCTCACTGACCTCACCCCAGCTTGTTGATGTGGTATCTGGAAATGATCTAACAAGTGCTGAACAGAGGGGTCTAATTCTATCACACTCCCTCATCCTCCTGGTCACATCCCTGTTCATGCCACCCGTGATGCTGCTGCCCTCGGTGCTGCCAGGACACTGCAGGTTCCCCTCCACTTCCTGCCACCAGGTCCTAGGGACTTTCCTGTGGAGCAGCTCCTAGACAGGCAGGTCCAGCCTGGTTTATTGCTGGGACTCTGCCTGCCCAGGGAAGGGCTTTGCATTTGTCCTTGTTGAACTTCATCAGGTCCCTGTCATCCTGTTCCTCCAGCCTCACCAGGTCCCCTCAGGGGAAGTTCTGCCCTCAAACTACCAACTGTCCCTCATCATTTTGTATCATTTATAAATTTCATGAAGGTGCACTTCAGTACCTGGAGGAGGTTCTCTGACCTTTTACACAACACTTGAGGCATTACCCTCTCACTTTACTTCAGAAGTTGATAGAATTTGCCATTGACAGAGGGAATCACACAGAATCACAGAATGTTGGGGATTGGAAGGGATCTCGAAAGATTATCCAGTCCAATCCCCCTGCCAGAGCAGGAACCTAAATGAGATCACACAGGAAGGCGTCCAGGTGGGTTTTGAACGTCTCCAGAGAAGGAGACTCCACACCCTCCCTGGGCAGCCTGTCCCAGGGCTCTGGCACCCTCACTGGAAAGAAGTTTCTTCTCAAGTTTAAGCGGAATCTCCTGTGTTCCAGCTCACACCCATTGCCCCTTGTCCTACCATTGGGCATCACTGAGAAGAGCCTGGCTCCATCCTCATGACATTTGCCCTTAACATATTTATAAACATTAATGAGGTCACCCCTCAGTCTCCTCTTCTCCAAGCAGAAGAGCCCCGGCTCCCTCAGCCTTTCCTCAGCAGGGAGATGCTCCACTCCCTTCATCATCTTGGTGGCTCTGTGCTGGACTCTCTCCAGCAGTTCCCTGTCCTTCCTGAACTGTGGGGCCCAGAACTGGACACACTATTCCAGATGTGGCCTCACCAGGGCAGAGTAGAGGGGGAGGAGAACCTCTCTGGACCTACTAACCACACCCCTTCTAATGCACCCCAGGATGCCACTGGCCTTCCTGGCCACGGGGGCACAGTGCTGGCTCATGGAGAAATGTTAATGCTTTGATATTGCAGTTGCCTGGTCTGTATCCTTTCTCACTGGGAGGGTTAAAAGGATGGTGTTTACCTACCCATTGTATCTTCATAACCACATGGAAGATCCAATGTAAGAATCGAATAGAATTCTTAGTTATCATTGATCCTATGTGGAATCATGAAATACATATTAGAAAATAGCTCTCATTATTTTTACTCAAAGGTTTATTATGGAGCTGTAACTCCTAGATTTTCCCTTTGAACAAAATGAACAATTATAAAGCAAATTGCAAAACTTCAGAAAGCAAATTAATAATTTCCGAGCTTTCATTTCCTGTGAATTATGGCAGTCCCTTTTGTCACACAATGTTTCACTTAGCAACGGTTGCCAAGAAAATCTGCATCTTAATCCACAATTCCAAGAAAGATGACAACCCTTTTCTGTAAATCATAAAGCTCATAATATATATTTCAAATCTTTTTTGCTTCCTGGGTTTCGCTGACTCAAAAATAAGACCAATAAATTTTCAGGTTGTTTTGTATATTTTGTACAATTTTTCACCACGTATCACAAAGGAGTCATTCAGAAATTACTCATTTAAGGATGCAGACTGTAAACCGCTTATTTTTCTTTGTGAAAGTGAAAAAATAAATGCAATTTTATCAGAATAAAGCGTCAAGCACTCACGCTCACTGTTACTTATATTTTGGCAAGTTTTCCAGTACTTTTCCCGACAAAGGAAGTGTACTGTGTATATTTTCAGAAGGTAATTTTAGTTGTTTTCTTTTTCATTATTATTTCCCTGAGTCACGTTGAAATATGCACCACATAAAATTTGGTTTGGTTCGTGCTTCCTGACATTAGTGCTTTGTCAACAAATACCTTGAGCAGCCTCATTAATTTATGCTATCCATTGTAATTATTGGAATTATTGATTAGATACAATGAAGTTATCCCTAAAACTAGCAGTATTTAGAAAGTTGGGGACACTTGATGTAATTTATACAATATGTATGGTGTCTATAAAAAGAGAGCAAACAATAGAGGCTGCTATTTAATAGATTGTTGTATATTTCATAGTATATTTAAAAAATATTTTATAATGTATGAAATACAGTTTGCAAAATAATACAAGCTGAGATTTACAAAAGAACATCTACTATGGAAAAATCACTGCTGGAGAAGTCCTGTTGAGGAGGTGGAGTGTTGCTGGCTAAGACCTTCCTTCAGTTCATTCCATCCAAGGGTTTAGATTACATCTCAGAAAAAACATCAGAAAGTTCAGTTTAGTCATACTTGCCTCTTTTGTAATTTTATTTGCAGCTCTACAAGTAGGTTCTTCACTGTTTCCTTTGACAAAACAGAACACAAGTAATATTTTACTTTATTTTAATTTTGTCTGGTGTTGACAGTGACCTTGGTTGAAGCTGATGAACATAGATATATTGCTTTTCTGAAGGTATTCTTACTAACAGAGGCAAAGAGAGGTATCCATGGGACCTCAAACCAAACAAGGACATCAGAAGGTGGTTTTCTAGAAATGGATTTGAGATTTCTGAAATAAACCAATGTCCTAAGAAGCTGCAAGAGTCTCTTTTAAAGCAAACATTACTGGATGCTGGACTTTAGAAGACAACATCCTCTGGGAAAAGGCAGGTGACAAATCTATTGTCTTTTATCAAAACACCAAATGTGTTACTCAAGATAAGGAAGGGGTGGATGGAGAGCAGTAATATCAATTCATTCTGGATTCTCCAACTTTTAGTATTCCTTTTTGTAATATGCCTCTGCCTACTCTTTCCAGGGAAGGAACACATCTGTTAATGGAATCTTTGGGTGTAAATGTTTTGGTTTAATAATACTAGGATTAGGTGTGCTCTCCATTATGTACTATTTGGCTGGCTGCAGATTCAGGGATAAAATGGGCAGTCTGTTCATAAAGTCATCCATTACAAAATATATGTCATATCATAAAATACAATCATCAAAAAATGAATCCTCATGTGTTTCTTTCTAACCCAAATCCAGTGATTGCAGCAACGAATTCTGAGGAATGATACAAGAAATTGTAAAGTAGGAATACAATTTAAAAGCTCACCATTGCAGAGTATCAGATTTCTTTGTGTTAATAGAATCTCGAAAAGTCACATTTGGTGTGCTTTGCTAATACAGTTAGTAACTTTCAAGATCTTGTCTATGAGGGTTTCACCAAAATTGAGAGAATGTAACATACATCATTTTACAGCCACAGACCACCTGTAGTAAATCTGTAAACCAATGTGTTTTATGGTTCATCAAAAATAAATCCCCATGTGTTTCCTTCTAACCCCAACCCAGTGATGGCAACAACGAATTCTGAGGAATGGTACAAGAAATTATAAAGTAGGAATACAATTTAAGAGCTCACCATTGCAGAGTATCAGATTTCTTTGTGTTAATAGAATCTCAAGAAGTCATAATTGGTGTGCTTTGCTAATACATTGTTAATAACTTTCAGGATCTTGTCTATGAGGTTTTCACCAAAATTAAGAGAATGTAACATACATCATATTACAGCCACAGAGCACCTGTAGTAAATCCATAAACCAATGTGTTTTATGGAGTCACATTCTACATATATTATCTTTAGTCTGTACGTACAATTTTGATAAACATCAGAGAAAATATGTGAACTATGAGATGCTATTTCATGACCCAATTCATGAGGCCAGTTCAGCTTCATGCTCTGATACACTGCTGTCCTGTGATGACAGATCTGATGGAAGATCTTTGGAAAATCAATGTCTTTTTAGCGTGGAAAATGAAAGCCAGCTGGGATGTTCAAAGATCCTCCAAAGAAAACTCAAGACCCTTTTGAAAGTGGTGTGGTGATACATATATAAAGTTAATTAGATCTCAGACTTTGTTGGATTGGGGTCTAGAGATAAAGAGCCATCTGGTAGATTTTCATTACTTATCATAATATCTTTGCTGAAAAAAAAAAAATAAAACTCATTATGGAGTACATTCTGTAATATTAAAATCTAAATCGCAGAAAACACAAGAAATTAAAAATGTAATGAATACAGCACATTGTGCAGTTAAAGATGAAATTAAATGCAAATCAGTTGTTAAAATGACTAAGTAATAGAGCACACTGTTGTATTTAAATTTGGGGATAAAAGTTACTGTAAAAAGTGTTGTATCAACCATCTAATTATCGATAGATTAGATAAGAAGGGGAAATAATAAAAGTTTAATACTTTCTATTGCATATGTACATAGTAGAATAACAGAATTATGTATTCTATTATGATGTAGAATAATAGCCTAATAAGGTTACTCATCATTTTTTACAGTAACTTTTAAGAACTTTCATTGAGGTCCCCTGTTCCTATGTCCTGCCAGCACTGATTCTGTGTGCCCACTGTCCATTGCAAGGGACACCGTATGCCCACAAAACAAATAAAAAATCCCAGGTTAATTCATCCTATAAGAAGACATCAGTGACTCTTTGTGTCCCATTTATTAGTGTTAAAAAAGTTCATCATATAAACTATTTGTTTTTGTGTTTTTTTGTTTTTTTTTTTTTTTTTAATGGAGGCTAATTCTATAAATCTCAAAAGTTCTATTTAATGTATGCCCCTGATGTTTCCATAAGGTGAACCTTCTTACTGTTTCACACAATCACAGAATCACGGGATCGTGGGGGTTGGAAGGGACCTCAGGAGATCATCTAGTCTGACTCCCCCTGCCAAAGCAGGTTCCCTACAGCACGTTGAACAGGAAAGCGTCCAAGCGGGT
>NW_010287962.1:26349-37592 GCF_000700745.2 Antrostomus carolinensis
ACTCTTTCCTCATAAGAATGATGTTCCAGTCCTCTCATCATCTTTGTGGCCTCTGTTGGACTCTCTCCAGCAGTTCCATGTCTTTCTTGAACTGAAGAGCCCAGAAGTGGACACAGGACTCCAGATGTGGCCTCACCAGGGTACAGTAGAGAAGGAGGAGAACTTCCATCCAGCTGCTGGCCACACTCTTCCTAATGCACTTCACGATATCATTAACCTTCTTGGCCAGGAGGATGAGAAGGGTCATAAGGGTCTCAGTTGATGTGATTTTTTTCTTTTTTAATACAACATATATGTCCTTTAGTAATATTTCCTTTATATGAAAGATGTTTTAATATAATTTTGCAAAGATAAGAAAAAAAGAGGAATTTTGAAAAGAAGAGACTGAGGAACTGAAGGATGAAGAAAACAACTGGCTCATACCAGGTTTGATTTGCCATCAATCAGCTGGTAAATGAAAAAAGTGACTGGCTTGAACAAGAAAATGTAAGTCCCATCATTAAAATCAGCTATTGCACTGAGGAGGAGGGGAGGGACTTTTATTGGGGAGGGACTTTTTATAAGGGCAGCTAATGACAGAACAGGGGGAAATGGCTCTAAACTGGAAGAGGGGAAGTTGAGATGAGATATTAGGAAGAAATTCTTTGTTGTGAGGGTGGTGAGACACTGGCCCAGGCTGGCCAGAGAAGCTGTGGCTGCTCCTCCCTGGAAGTGTTGAAGGCCAGGCTGGATGAGGCTTTGAGCAACCTGGTGTAGTGGAAGGTGTCCCTGCTGACAGCAGGGGGATTGGAACTAGATGATCTTTAAGGTCCCTTCCAATCCAAACCATTCTATGATTCTATCATACTTGTGAGCCAGGTCAGTAGAATCCAGTACAGCATAAATTAAATGGAACAAGAATTTAGGCCTTGTTATACAAGAAAGTTATGTAAATTATGTGGGAAGAAGAAACCAGAATGTTCTCTGTGAAGACCTATATATATCAATAAATAGATGCTTAAAGACCAGGAGTGGTAGAATGACAGATTCTGAAGAAGTCGTTTGTTTAACGCTGTCTCAGGTATAAGCTTTCAATTTAAGCAAAAGATTTCTTTGGTTTCAGTGGATTAAAAGTGATTATTTTAACAGTCTAAAATTTAATGGCTGAGTGAAAATAGACTCAGGGGGACAAGACCCTCAAAACCCTCAAAAGCAACAAACCTGATAATAGATTTTATACAAGAATGCATGTTTACAGTTTACTAGTACAGATGCTATATCAGAGAATACATAGAATCAGAATTGCTTTGGTTGGAAAAGATCTTTAAGACCATCAAGTCCAACCATAAATCTAGCACTGCCAAGTCCACCTCTATACTAACTCTCTAAGCACCACATCTACGCATCTTTTAAATACCTCCAGGGATGGTGACACACTTCTCTGGGCAACCTGTTTCAATACTTGATAACCCTTTCAGTGAAGAAATTTTTCCTCAAATCCGATCTAAACCTCTCCTGGTGCAACTTGAAGCCTTTTTCCTCCCAACCTATTGCTTGTTACTTGGGAGAAGAGACCAACCCCCACCTGTCTCCACTCTCCTTTCAGGGACTTGGACAGAACCACAAGGTCTCCCCTCAGCCTCCTTTTCTCCAGGCTCAACAACCCCAGTTCCCTCAGCCGGGAACTCAGCACACTTGTGCTCCAGACCCTTCCCCAGCTCCGTTCTCTTCTCTGGACACGCTCCAGCACCTCCATGTCCTTCTTGGAGTCAGGGGCCCAACACTGAACCCAGCACTCAAGGTGCAGCCTCACCAGTGCCCAGTACAGGGGGAAGAGAACTTCCCTGGTCCTGCTGGTCACACCTTTGCTGATACTATTTGACTTCTTGGCCACCTGGGTTGGTATTCAGATGATTATTAGCCAACACCAACAGGTCCTTTTCCACCAGGAGGCTTTCCAGCCACTATTCCTCAAGCCTGTCCTGCTACATGGGGTTGCCATGACCCAAATGCATGTTCTCTTGTGAAATATCACAGAGATTTCATCCTTCTCCATGCTTATGTGTTCCCTGTTTTTATTTTACATTTCTCTGATACATACCATTGGATAAAACCAACCACAGCATATTAGTCCAGGCAAATGCTTATCTGATTCTACACTTATAGGAAAAAAAAAACAACTCAGAATACAGAAACTGCAAATGTAATCTTGCTGTATATAATTATCAGTGGTATTTTCAGAGTATTAAAATCCAGCCTTAGAGGTTAATCATGCAATTGAGAGTTGCGTATTCTTCTTTTTATGATGAGAAAAGCTCTTGTATTTTGTGAAGTAGGAAGGATTAAGAATAAAAGTTAATTGTTCCTGTGAGGAAATCTTGAAGGAGCTGAAAATAGTTTCTCAGGTTTTTTGCAGTTCACTAGCATGTTCTATAAGAAAAAAAAATAAAATATCTGAGAATATCTCACTTTCTTTACTGTTATTTTCACTCATATTTTCTAGACAAGTGATTACAATAGTAATAAAACTATGAAATTATTTTACTTAGAACCATATATATTAACTTTTTAGAGATGTCCGTGAACTGCATATGTGAACATCTGCATTTTAACATCTATACTGAAACACAAAACTCCAGAACATTTTTTTTTTACACAAATTGTACTACAGTAAAATAAACAGAGCACTAGGAATTAAACCCAAATGTAGCTTCCCCTAAATGCCAACGAGCTCACTGATGTCTTGGCTGCGTAGGTTGAACAATGCTAAAGAAGACACATTTCTCCAGCAATGCACATACCCTAGACATTTTGCCTAAATGGAGAAATCCATCTTGTGTCATCAGGACAGCTACTGAATGTCCCAGGATATTGTCTGAGCTGCAAATAGACCAAATGTCACAGCTCAGTCAATCAGGCTCCCAGAAAGTTTATTGATTTATAGCAGTATTACATACTGGAAAGGCAAAAGAAGCGCACAGATTAGCAGCATCTCCAGCACAGCTGAGTTTCATTTCAAGTTTGATCTTTATCATGTTGAAGGTGTCATTTCTAAAGGAAGATGTTCTTGCACATGTCACTGAGTACTTTCCTTAGACGTGATTTCCTGTCTGCATTTACACTGTCCAAGTGATTAATTTTTTACTAATTTGAGTGACATATTGATGGAGGTTGTTTGAAAACAAGCAAACAAAACTTCAGTGGTGTGGAACAGATTTATTCCCATTCTAAAATGAAATTAATTCACCCAGATACTTTAATTTTGCAGGCCCAGCCCTTGGAAGACCCATCTGGAGCTATACTTAAATCAGTGGATTTGCATCACTAATTCTAATCAGTACCTTCCCTGGCTTCAGTGTAAAATCAGATATAGAATATGTCTACTGTAAAGAATTTCTGTAAAGCCTGTTTTTGAGCTACTTTCTGATCTACTTGTAGGCATGTCCATAGACATTAGATACATGGTAATCTTTTCAAATTATAAACATCTATAAGGCTGGGAACAACTCTTGAAACTGTGCATAGTTTTTCTCTAGGTAAGAGATAATTCATTATAGTAAAACCCACAACTGCCTGCAGATTATCCAAAACCCCCTGGTAGAAGGCTGCAGGGAAAGATAACATTTCACTAGTTGTATTTAAATCACATTTAAATCAGAACAACAGCATAACTCAAATTTACAGTATCAAGTCACTTTCATCCATAAAGATCTCAATGTGCTACATAAAGAAATTACCTCATCTCTAAGATAGAAAATGGAATCTTTTTGAAGGTGTGCCCCAGCAGCAAACACAGGCAGAAAGTGAAGAAAATTAACATGTGAAAATGTTAATTTTGAAGAAACATGAAGAAAATTCACTGTGAGGGTGGTCAGACACTGGAACAGGTTACCCAAGGAAGTCGTGGCTGCTCCTCCCTGGAAGGGTTGAAGGCCAGGTTGGATGAGGCTTTGAGCAACCTGGTCTAGTGGAAGGTGTCCCTGCTGATGGCAGGGGGGTTGGGACTGGATGAGCTTTAAGGTCCCTTCCAACCCAAACCATTCTATGATTCTGTGATTCTATGAACATGTGATGTTCAAAGGACTTAGGACATTCTAAGGAAGCCAAATATAATTGCCTGAAATGGAATATGGTTGAAAGCTCAGTTTACACCTCTTCCTCTTGAAAAAAACCCAAAAACTTTTCACAGAGTCTTGAATGATAGGAGATAGTCAAAACCTAAAACAGCATCCTCACACATCAGTCAGGCATATTGGTTCCGTTGTGTCTTAGAAAGCACCAGGCGATACTTTCTGCTCTATTTGTTTACTGTACTCTGCAATATTATGTGCATGACTGTGGTGTCTGAGTCCTTTTGGAAGAGCATTTAAGCAGTGTCACCAGCGTGTAGTCGTGTGATTTGTTCCTATCTAAAACAAAACAAAGTTTATATAGCAGCAATAATTAATATCAATAATAGATACTACTTAGAAGAATGCTCTTTCCTGCAATCACTTTTGAATGCCTAAACTTTTCCAAGGGAATGGAACAGGCTTCAGGGAGAGGATTTGCCTGCAGTGAAGGAATTTTTCAAATTCACTCTTTTTTTTTTTTTTCCTTTTCCCTCTTTTTAATGCTGCAAAAGTTTTCACGGAATGGAGAATATCTGCAGAAATGTTAACTGAAATTCTACAATGAATTGCATATGCCATCTACTGCGGAAAAGTAGTTAATACTTAATAAACCACCACAGAGAACACAAGGGAAATTAATCCTATTAAGTGTGAACAGTGAAAAAGGGCACTGTGGTTAAGCAGTAACAGATAGAAAAGGTTGTTAAAATTATAATCCCCTGGAAAAGAGAAGAATGAGAGTAGCTGTTGAACAAAATAAACTAACACAGGTTAAGAAAAATAATTGAAAGGGCAAAAACATACATGAGATGCCAAAATTGCTATGGATTGTTCAGCTGACACATTGAAGGACTTTGTATGTATCTGCAGCAGGTGAAAAATAACCAAGGCAAGCACTGAAGAAGAAAACCTGAGGAAAACAAAGTGCAAAGTAGAGTACATATGGTGAACAGTAGAATTTTTTGCTGTGGCATAAAGAAGCCCACATCAAATCCTGAGGTGCAGAGAAGAAGGAAGACTGGGGAGACAGAACAAAGGTGAAATGTATTGATGCTTCTAAACTCTCAACAATTTTCTAGAATAATTAAAGGGATAATACTGCTTTTCTTCACTGACATCCTCTTTAATGTTCAGCATAATGAGACATAGGGATTATCCAGCAGATCCCCCCTCTAATCCACTATTTCACAAGAGGAAATTGTTCAAATAATATCTTTTTTTGGTTCTGTTTTGGTTTTTGGGTTTGGTTTTTTTTTTTGGAAAGCCCTCACCTAGAAAAGAAAGGAAATCTGGTTCTAGAGTTCTTCATGCCAAACTCTGAATAACCACAGAAATACATGGAGAAAAAACTTCCCTTGCACACATGTCCATGCCTTCAGTATGATCACTCACTGGTTGAAAGCCTTAGCCTGTCTATCTAATCTTTATTGCTGAAGCACAGGTCTTACTCTGTATTACTGGATTGCATTTTTGTTGTGTCTAAATTAAAACTGTTCTGTGCAATGAAGGTGTTTGAAGGCCTTAGAGCTTCAGTCTGCATTTCTTGTTCCCTTCTTGTTATTCCACAGAACAATTTGCTTTAGAAAACAACATCAGTAACCTCAGTATTCTCGTTGTCTTGGTTTTAATTTGGAAAGTAGAAACTATTTTTTTTTAGATCATTCTGCCTGCCATCTTCTCCATCTTCCCCATTTGGTCTTGACAAGAAGAGGACTCTGCACATACTTATTTCCATCTCCCTCCTTTGTACTTAATTCTCAACCAAGTCTAAAGTTCAATTGTCGTATGATGCTGAGGAACCTTTTCCTGGAGCTGTTGTAGAGCTTTCCCATTTGCAACAGAGCCGGATCCAGTGAGGGGCCAAAGTTTTACTTGTATTTCCATTTGTGAAGAAAGCAGATGTTGATTAATAAGGTGTTTGGAACCTGTTGAATGAGTAAGTAACTTGCTTTTTCACTTTCTCCTAATTTAGGACCATGAAAAGGCTGCAAGTCCCAGTGTACTCGGTGTGTTACATAATGGACTGAAGACTGAAAAGTTTCCAAGTGTCAGGGAGAGAGAGAGGGGGAAAAAAAAAAGGGGGGGAGTAACACAAACACTTAATAAAAGAGAAGCACTAGAAAATAAAAATTGATAAATCATAAATTATTTAAGTAAAAGATGTGCTGAAAGGTGTAATACTAGTGCAAGTAACTAATTAATTCAGTAAGCAGACTATGCAGATAATTTTCTCTCTCGCTCTGTTCTTTCCCCATCTTTTACACATTTGGCTGTAGATAAGTGGCAATGATAAATATTCTACTGAAAACTGTTAAGTTGAGGGAAAGGATGAATGGTGATGGATTCAGGGTTCCTTTATCTTTGACTTTGAGTTGATCAGTGTGAAAATATTTATACATAAAAGAAAAAAATATGTTGCCGTTAAGTATTTTTTTACATCATTTTCTGTGGATCATATAATTCACAACGTCTCTCAGCTCAATATATACTGCAAGACCCAAATTCCATAGTGTTTGCCACATCAGCAAATTCTTTTCTACGGCATTGACTAGTATAATTAAGAGAAAGATGCTTTGTTATAACAGAGCTCAGAAACTCTCCTTGTCTCTTCTGCTTAGTAATATTTTGAAGATGCAGCTTTTACTAAAGATGTTGTTAACCCCTGATAGAGATAAAACAACTGCCCCTTCTGCTCTTAAGAAGATACATCAGAGTTCACACAAATCATTCAAAAGGCATAATATAAACTGTTGTGGTTATTGTCTATTTTTTTAATTAAAAATCTAATTCCTTCTTTTTATGTGCACGGAATCTGTCAAAAATGTTATTTCAGGTCGATCAAAATTGTTTGCGAATTCATATTAAATTCACCAAATTATTTTAGTAATAAAATAACACAGAAAAAAACCCCTTGGTTTCCTTATTTTGGCATTGACATAATGTCCCACCAGAATTTCTGCAAACCCATTTGATCTAAAATGTCTTTTAAACCCCAAAAGAAATCAATTTTTGTTCAGCATAAATTATTTAAACTGTTGTTTTCTCATTAAATTGAATAATCTATTGTTTGGACAGATCCGATGAGCAGCTGATGATGCCTAAGTTTTTAACCACTTTCAGGGCCTCTGACTCATCTTTCAGATTCATGTGCCCAGTTGGTTTAAGCTCATCAATGAAATCATCTCATCACCCTTGCCTTTACCTTCTTATATCGTTAAGGGGTGACATGAAGGAGAACAGAGCAGAGAGAACACTGCTGTGGACAAGAATGGATGAGGTTATTCTACATGCAAGAATCCTGACCTGAGGCATGGTCAAAAATGTCTGCTCTGTATCACTAACATAGCTCCTTAATTATCCATGTTCCCAACTAATTAGCTTACTGAACCATGGTAGGTCATATCTAGCAATATGATCCTGTAACCTCTGATAAGCTCCTGGGAGCAAATTGTCTCATCAATTTATTTTATTCTATTTTTTTTTTATTTTTCCCTGATCCTGAAGAAGTGACAAGGCAGTCCAGAGATTTCTTTGCCCACAACATAACCGAAGTGACAATTTCACTGTGGCTTAGACCATCTGTACAATTCCATCCTGAGCATGTGAACTATAGGGATGAAAGAAAGTGACTGCTAGCTGCAGAGGAAAGTGTGATTATCCTTACTTCGTATTTCTCAAGTTAACATCCTGATGATTCCTCTGCTGCTGGCACAAATTAGGTCTACTTGCTTCAACCCAAACTCACACCAAGTCAAAGCAGCTGTCACTAAGAAACTTCAGACGGATCCAAACGCAACCTTCTACTCTTCCTCTCTGCACTATGACCCTGAGAAACTCTTAAAAAGCTTTGTCTAGTCTGAAACAGTATAAGTCTGAGAATAGCCTGGCAACAAATAGTTCCAATATAAACAGAGGTTTTTCATTTTAGTTGGCTTGGAAAAAGAAGAGAATAAGCAGTAGCTAGCTATGATGTGTCTTCTACATTTTTTAAAAAAATTTGAACTGTAAATGTGTACTTTGGATGGTATAAATAACAATTAAAACTGTCACTGCTAAATATTCCTTGTGGTCCATGTTTTCCAGCTGAACATCAATTAGTTTATAGTTGCTTACATTAAAAGCTGTGAATTTATCATGGTCTGTATACATGTTCTGGTAACGATATAATTAAATTAATACCTTAATATCATGAATTCTATTAATATATCAACTGATACATTAATAACAAGCTTTCTTATTAATACATTTCAATAGTATAAACACGCTCATAAGTAAATGTTCTCATATAATCCTGACCTTAACAAATGAATAGAGAAAACATATATTTAAAATCTTGAAAGAATTGGAAAGGAACTTTGAAATGAATTATAATGAGTTTTTCTTCACTGCTCAATATTTTTGAGAAGATATATAGATGGTTTTTTTCAGCATAGTCAACTTGCTACCTGGCTCATTCAGTGATAAAATTATTTGTTCTACTTGCCATTGGGAGTCATTTCCAGAACTAACACAGAAAGCAGGAGAGATTGTAATTCACTGACAATTCCAAAGAATGGAAAAGTTAAGGAGTAATGCATAATTTTCTTCTCAAACCAGGATTTTAGAGGTAGTGGTTGGCTCTCAAGGAAACCTCAGTGGGTGGTTGATGTGAAAAGAGAGAAAGTTCTTCTTAAATAAACATTAACCTGTGCATCATCTACTGAGACAGTGGAATAAGGGTTTTAAAACCATGTTTTGCCAGTTGATGGTGTTAGTAAAAAGGACACAGACACCAACTTGAAAACAAAACCAAACTTATTTTACTTTAGTTCAAAGGAGGGAGAAAAAAAAAATAAGCAAGGTACAAAGATTAACAGGGTAATGCACCTAATCTACCTAGGTTAACCTAGGTAGGTTACATAGGTTAACTATAGTGATTAAGAAAGATACATCACTAGTTGCCCAAATAATTTATCATCATCCAGATCCATGCTGGGGAGCCCCTGTCACAGAGAAGGTTTGGAGAACCTTTCCCAGCAATTGGGAAGTCCTACACAGCACATCCACTGGTAGGTGAGGTCTCCACCTTCACTGTGAGAGGGTCCTGCTTTTATATAATCTAATAAATAAATTATGTAGAGAGAAAGGCATGGGAACATCCCCTGGGTTGGCTTCACTTCACTTGGGTGCATCCCAGATCTGGTCAGGATTTGAGAGGCATCCAGGAAGCTCCTGTTTTGGTAGAATGCATCTGGTTTTGGATTGTAGCAGGAAAAGTCTCATGGTTGTATTTCATGCTGATGTGATACAGGTTGGGAAGTTCACTCAAAAGTCAGCCCTGGTTGGAGGCTTATGGTTTAAGCCTTTGTATATCAAGCCATTGAAAGACATATTTGTTTTCTCGATACTATATTTTTGCTTCTTGACTTTAACTGGTTCCTATCAGGAAGTCTGTCTTCCCAGAGTCCCATGGTTGAGCAAGAGATACAGCAGTATGAGCACCTAGATCCCAACCAAGGGATTTATGGTTCTTCCTTATAAAGGTACAGAAAAGGAATATTTTTATTGCACGTGTTGCTATCTGTAATGTAAACAACAATCACATGTTTCCAAACCATAGAGATATTTCAAAGGCAAATCAAGCCACAACAAAGGAGATCTGAATGATAAATTAAAAACAAATTGAAATACTGTCAACAAAGTAATAGAAACCACATTAGCTCCATTAGTGTCTGTAGCTGTCAAGAGCTGTTTATGTTTACTAGTATGAAAAAAAAAGATAATAAAAACCAAATAAAAACCTCTTGTGTTGTTCCTTTTACTTTATTTTATATCATCCAGGTAGCTCACAAAAAACATGTATTTAAAATCTTGAAAGAATTTTAAAGGAACTTTAAACTTTTACTTTATATCATCCAGGTAGCTTGCAAAAACCATAATCTTTTTTTTTTTCCTTTTTTTTATTAAAATTCCTTCTTAATTGCTTTTCAAATTATTTTGAGTTGACAGGAAATATTGAATTTTTTGTTTGGTTGGTTGTTTTTTTTTCATTTACCAGTGACATAATGAAGAAAAAAGTGAGCTCCTGATGG
Source organism: Antrostomus carolinensis (assembly GCF_000700745.2). Taxonomy (NCBI): domain Eukaryota; kingdom Metazoa; phylum Chordata; class Aves; order Caprimulgiformes; family Caprimulgidae; genus Antrostomus; species Antrostomus carolinensis. The sequence goes on from NW_010287962.1 coordinate 36,512, forward strand.
CAGAGCAAATGCAGAAATAAGGGAACAGCATTTTCAGTCTTCACAACAGAAGCTCATTAGAAGTCTAAATACAGTCCATGAATGGCACAGTAATTTCTTGGTGTCCTTGTGGATTTCAAAACTAAATTGCTGTTATTGAAAAGCAAAATAGAAAATCTCTGAGATGGGCTCGATAATTAACTCTGAACTGTAGGTCAACTTCTCAATAAAAGCTAATTTATTTGCCTATAAATTGTCTATTCCAGTTGTTTAAGTCAAGAGACTTGGAAAGCTGGACACCGAATGATAGGTCTATATTGTGGTCATAGATACGCCTGTGTTACCCTAAGTCGGAAAATACAAAAAACTCTCTAAAATTTGTTTTGGGATTTCAGAAAGCAAGCATTCTTCATTCATAGCTCCAGGAGCATGGATGTTCACACCTCAAAGCACGTGTGCCAGTTGTAGAATAACTCCTTGGTATATTATCAGGTTATGTACGTATGCATTACATTTTTTGGAATAAACATACATACTCAGGTGATTTCCTGGAGCTTTTTATCATATTTGCATACCGATTACACATCCACACTCGGACTCCTGGTGTCTTCTGCAGTGGTCTCAGGTTGTCTTTAGGGGTCTCTCATGGGTGTCCTTTAGTGGAACTTTCTTCTGGGGCAAGCACAGTTTTAGACAAGGTCTGTACCAAGACTCATCTTGCCCTCGATGTTGCGGCCTGTTGACTATTAACTGCCTAGATCCGGTTTTAAGAGACACTTTGGTATTACCAGAGAATCACAGAATCACAGAGTGTTGCGGATTGGGAGGGACCTCAAAAGATCACCCAGTCCAAGCCCCCTGCCGGAGCAGGAACCTAAATGAGATCACACAGGAAGGCGTCCAGGTGGGTCTTGAATGTCTCCAGAGAAGGAGACTCCACACCCTCCCTGGGCAGCCTGTCCCAGGGCTCTGGCACCCTCACTGTAAAGAAGTTTCTTCTCAAGTTTAAGCAGAACCTCCTGTGTTCCAGCTCACACCCATTGCCCCTTGTCCTACCATTGGGCATCACTGAGAAGAGCCTGGCTCCATCCTCCTGACATTC
>NW_010287962.1:37752-38096 GCF_000700745.2 Antrostomus carolinensis
GGCCCAGAACTGGACACAATATTCCAGATGTGGCCTCACCAGGGCAGAGTAGAGGGGGAGGAGAACCTCTCTCGACCTACTAACCCCCCCCCTTCTAATGCACCCCAGGATGCCGTTGGCCTTCCTGGCCACAAGGGCACAGTGCTGGCTCACGGTTATGTTGCAGTTACTTTTTAACAAACATTTTTGTACTTGGTAATTAAGGAAGAACAAGCAAAAACATAAGCAAGAGGGTTATGCATCATCTGCAGCTTTTATATATACATATATGTATATGCATTTGTGCTATTCTTCAGTTAACTACGTGAAGTACTAGGTCGAGGGAGGGGATTCTCCCCCTCTAC
>NW_010287963.1:0-11414 GCF_000700745.2 Antrostomus carolinensis
GGTTTCCCAGGCCCGCCCTCCGTCAGTTGTCGGGGGTCTCGGTTGTCCCTGCAGTGCTGCCCTTGCTGAGGCTGTCGGTGTCTTCTCTCTCTCCCCAGAGGTGCGCCCCGCCACCATGTTTGTCCTGGTGGAGATGACTGACACAGTGAGAATTCCTCCCTGGCAGTTTGAAAGGAAACTGAATGAATCCATTGCTGAAGAGCTAAACAAGAAATTGGCCAATAAGGTAAAGGGTGGGTCGTGGATAGGTTGATGCAGGCGTCATAAGGTCCCTGAGCATTTCGTCCTTGTAGTTGTTCCTAGTGAGATGTGTGGGTGAGGTATCAGGATAGTTTAAATGTGAAGGCCATCCCCAGAGACTGCAGTATCAGAGACTGTAAACAAAGACAGGCAGGTATCATCTCAAAGGGAACTTTTTTCTAATGGGTAATGCTGTAATGGGAAGATACTGGAACACGAAGTGGGATAGAGAAGCATGGAGGAGAAGAGAGACTTAGCTGCTGGTTTGTGTGTAGAGTAGCAATCTGCAACGCAGTCTGAAAAGCAGATGGAAACTAATCCACCCAGCAGGAGAATTTTTTAAAAGAACAGTGTAAACAAATGTAGAGCAGTAATACTGGAAGAGAAAGGAAGGTGTTCCTAGCTGATTTGGTCTGTGCTTAGTACTTGAAATACAGTGTGACAGTAAGAAGTTGATCTTTGGTGCGTGATATAAAAAGGTGCTATGTGGTAGGCCAGGATGTCACGGTTGCCCTGTGCAGCCCCTGGGTCTGTGATTAGTGTATTGCTTTCAGCACGAGGCAGGGGCAAAACTCAAAATGCAGCTTGTGAACAGAGCTCAGAAGAGCAACCTGAAGTGATGGGGGTTGTGAACAGCAGATTATACAGACAGGTTATGAAAAGCAAAACTCCCCTCATCCACTGATGACTAGAGGTGCCTTAAATTTTATAGGCTTTCAAGCCATCTCAGAAGTAGCAGAGAAGCCAAGAGTTCTCCTCGTCTCTCTCTCCAGAGCTAATATAATTCAAGACAAAGGCAAGCCTAGAGGCTTCTGAGAGTCTAACCCTAGTGAAAAGTATGTTTAGCCTTTGGACAAGCTGTGGGGCTGGTGAATGATGTCTGTGGGCAACTGTTTACTATTGTGGAGATCAGGTTCTCTCTCTGCTGACAGTCACCCCAAGGGTTTCCGTTTGTAGCAGTGCTCTTTGCACAGTGCCAATGAAAACCCATCCTCCCTTAACACTTGAATAAGTTAGGGGTTCCCCTGCAATGCAGTGTGGTTAGAGCTGAGGCTGTCGAAGGAGTGTACCAAAACAGCCTCCCTCCCTCCCTCCTGTGTTGCTGCCTTTTGAAAAGGTGCATGCAACACATAAATTCAATGGTTTGATTGATTTATTGCTTTTTAATTATTTTTTTCTTTGGGCAGGTTGTATACAATGTTGGCCTCTGCATCTGTCTGTATGACATTACCAAACTGGAAGATTCATACATATTCCCTGGAGATGGTGCATCGCATACCAAAGGTATATTCTTGTCCTCAGTTATACAGGTTTGCAGAAGATGTGTGATCTGGAAATGTAACTGAGTTCAGCTGTTAGGGAAAGTAAGTCTAAAGAACTTACTGAAGCTCATAGTCTTAACTCTGCTCTTGTTAGAAGGGCAAGAGGAACATGGCAAAATTCTTTTTCCTTTGTGTTTTTTTTTAGTACAAATACAGCTTTAAATAGGCAGTCCTGTTTGCCTTCTCCAGCAGTCCATTTCTGCTCTACAATTAGAGCTGTGACTGTGGGATAATAAGGAAGGGGTTAATTTAATTTAAAATAATTTAAAATATGCACATAGAAAATAAGTTGTATTGATTGTTCTGCATTTGTCTAGTATTTTTTTCTTTTTGAAGCTTGTCTATCTAGCTAGAATGTTGAAACATGTTTCTAAATAAAACATTCACACAGCATTTGATGCTGTTTTCCTAGCTGGAAGTTTTGCTACATTTTTGTTTGAGTCTTAGACAGATCTGGTTCAGCATACATTTCTAGTGACTTTTTCTTTTTTTTTATAAGAAATGTCTAATTTCTTTACTTTTACTTTTGGCAAATCTGTCTGAGTAAAAACTGGAAGTAAATGCATAAAAGCAAATTTTATGTATTTTTAAGGTAAAATAATTTTCTTTAAGTAAGCTGGAAAGAGGTGCGTTTTCTAGCTTCAGTTTTCAGTGTGGAAGAGTAACTTGAGCACGTGAAATGTTTCCTGTTAGAAGGGAACTGGACTGACTGTATTTGGCTCCCCTCATCTCAGTTTTAACTCTAATAGAACTCGCTCCCTGCAAATAAGAGCTTCTGGAATACTGAAGGAGGATGGCAGGCTTTCCTGCTTGCTTTAATCTCCACTCAGCTTCTTAACTTTGAATTCCTCCTTGAACTGAAACAAGAGAATATATTATCTCTAAGCTGGGAAAAAGAGTCTCCTGCTTTCAGAATCTGGAGTAGCACTTTAATAGATCCTGCTGTGTCCGGCAATAATGCTTCAATGTACTGCCTGGTTTTATGTAAAAGAGGAGCACAGAGTATGGACAGCTGAAATGGTGTTAAATTGCTCATAAGCATTGTGTGGCTAAGGTTGTCTTAGTTTAACATTCTTATAATTATAAATGCAAAACACGTAGTTAGAAACATAATTTTATTTAACCTGGGTGAAAAATGCAGTTCTCTTAGAGAACCTTATTTATTCTGATAATACTTGATATCAAATAATTCATTTAAAGAAAACACATTTCTGACAAAGATAGAAGGAGCAGAAATATTACGAGAAAGCATAACTTCAGCTGATGTTCTTGGCCTTGAAGCATTGTGCAGCAATGCTGGCATCGTAACTAAAGCAGAGGTTCTGCTCCATGTTCTTCATTTATAATTTTAGTCTGTGAATTTAAACTCTTGCAAGTTTGAAGAGCAGAGAAGAGGAGGCTGCTGATCAACTGCCGTCATAATTCATACAAAACAGGAATCAGAACTCTTTATTTCCATTTTTCTGTCTTAATTAGTGCCTGCAAGGAAACTGGGTAAGCATTTTAGAGGGCATGTAGGGTGTGGGATTTTGTTTTTAATGGCTGCCACCCTGTGGAAGGAGTATAGTTCACTGACATGGACATAAGGTTAATGGTCTGTTTTTCTTCTCAGTGCATTTCCGTTACGTGGTCTTCCATCCCTTCCTGGATGAGATTCTGATTGGACAGATTAAAAGCTGCAGCCAGGACGGCGTTCACGGTAAACAGCAGCTTCTAACGTTTGGGACAGATGAGCTGCAGAGCTCCTGGGTCTGTTGAGATACTGTGATTTCAGGCTGTGTAGTGCTGTCCCTAGGCTGGTTAAAGGCTGCTGCTGGCCTCCAGTGCTGCTCTGATCCGAGGGTGGTCGGTAGTTTGAGCCTGGCAGCTTCTCCTGCCCTTGATGGCTTTGTCTGCACTCCCCTTTTCTTTTGTCATTCATGTGTATGCCCAAGAACAGGCAAGCCCATCTGGAGCCTAGAGTGGATTAATTTTCTTGCTTCAGTTAACAGAACTTGGTTTTTTGAAAGTGGTAGTATCAGCTCATGTCTGTCTGATATATCTTCCCTGTACTTCTGTGCAAATTCATGATTGTTTCCTGTACCTGAAAACATGGCAGGGAAATGTCTTTGTGAGCACAAAGCGCTGCCAGATTCATGGAATACATAATTGCTGAGTTTCTTTCCTTTCTTGTAGGAGTCTTCCATGCAAGCGAGCTCCTCGGTTGTTAAGTTAGGACAATAATCTTAATCTTGGGGGCATTTGTTGCTGAATTTGGGCATGTCCATTCTCTGATAAAATTCAGCATCGTGAAATCTCAAGGGGGAGGTGGGGATTGTTCTACTTTTATATTGGTCTTTATTTAACATGTTACATCTGTGCTTTCTAATCTCTTTTTCTGTCACAGACCTCTATAGCATCTGACTCATTTCTTGGAACGCTTTCATTTCCAACCCTGCTCCAAACAGCCTTTTCCTTTCCCAGCGGGCACGAAGACTGTGCCCTCTGTTGCTGTATGTACTTTCAGCTGGGTGGTTGCTTTGCTGCCAACTGAAATTGAGCGTTGTGGCTCAAAGAATAATTCCTGCATGATCTCAGATGTCCTTCCTGAAAGAGGAAGGAGAATGAGTCTAGAAATGCATTTTAGGAATTGCTGTGGTACATCATTTGCAAAGAAGCATTTCGGTCTTAATCAAATCCTTTTCTCCGCAGTTTCTATTGGATTCTTTGATGATATTGTCATCCCACCAGAATCCCTGCAGCAGCCAGCTAAGTTGTATCCTTTGATCACCTTTGATAACTTTACTGCTTCATTTCAAAAGATTGTGCAGTGCTGGCCGAACGGGCATTCACTGCTGCAACAATGAAGGTGCTCAGTGGCAGGAGCTAAGCTGCTGTGTCGGGCAAGGCCCGCAGACTATTATCACAGCTAGACAGGCCTCACGCTTATGAGGTTTTGCAGGATCATTGTGCCCGCTGACAGAAATGAATGGCAGTGTCCCCCGAACAGCCACACTGTAATCCCGGCCGTGGGTCTTGGCTGCTGCTGAAGACAGAACGCCGGGTTTGCCACATCATGTAATGTCTCGGTACAGGCCGTGACTAATACACTTATTGGTGGTAGGCGAGGTCTTCTTGGGTTTGAGGGGTTTTGTTTGGTTTGGGGTTTTTTTTGGGGGGTGGGGGTAACCCCAGCTCTGCCCAGCAGCATACACAGTGAAGCAGGAAAATCAGAAACGAGACGCGGGTCCTGGTCTGTGCAGATGATGACCTGGGACAGTGCGTTGCGGTTTGAGAAATAACTGTGAGAAGGCTTTGACTTGAGTCTGTTCCCAAAACTGTCAGAAAGTGATCGTCGGGCAGAGTACTGATGGTTTCCATCCTTAACCCTTGGCGTGGCCAGCGATGAAGCAGAGCAGGTGTGGGTGTGGGAATACGAGACGGAAGAAGGGGCCCACGACCTTTACATGGACATTGGGGAGGAGATCCGCTTCCGAGTCGTGGATGAAACGTTTGTTGATACCTCACCAACAGGTCCGAGCTCTGCAGAGGCTTCCACTTCAAATGCCACAGAAGAAGTCCAGAAGAAAGAGGCACCCTACACTCTTGTGGTAACTATGTGCACAATTCCTACAGCCTTGTGAGCATTGTGGTTTACTCTGTGTCAAAAATAGCACCCCTTTCCCAAGGAACTGATGGCTTTAAGCTGCCTGTGAAGCAGAGAGAGTCACAAAATGAAAGGAGGGGAAAGGGGGAGAAATGGGATTGTTCTTGTGGCCGCGCTGTGTTTGCTGTGTGTTTTCACTGGAACACTTTGTGGTAGTTGGTGGAGTTCCCCCTGGGGAGGCTGGTTTGAAGCAGACCGTGCACGCAGGATCTGCAGGTAGGAGCATACAAGGAATGCAGAGCTGGGAGAACCACACCAAGGGTTACACAGCAGCTAAACAGTCTTTCCCAGTTCTGGCCTAGGACCCACCTGAGTGACGTGCGAGAGACAGACGGATCTAAACAGATGAAAGCCGTGTGTTCTCACAGCTGGAGCGTGGTGGGACAGTCAGGAAGTGGAATGGGCAACTGCTTGATTTTCAAGTGTTGAATGTTTGGTGTAGTATTGACAAGATTTAAGAGAGTCTGGGCAAGTGCTGGGCAAGCTCTGATAGGGGGAAAAAGTGAATAAAGTCATCCATAACTCAGGGGGGAGAGATGTTTTTATGCATGTCCTCCTGTGTTCTCAGCGCAGTTTATGATTGCCTGCTCTCTTCTCTCTGTGAACAGGGATCAATCAGTGAGCCAGGCCTGGGCCTCCTGTCGTGGTGGACAAACAGTTAGCTGCAATCAGTGCCTGCTCCGCAGAAAGTCTTTCCGGTGGATGTTTGGGGGATTATGGGATCCTGCTGGTGCCCATTGCTCCTCTGAAGCTGAATGAGAAATGAGACCTGCCATTCTCTGTTTCCCCTTCAGCTTCCAGCCTGCCAGATTGAGACAGTCGCTTTCAAGAAATGTCTTCACTGATCTGTAGAAGTGAATTTACAGGCACAAAAACCCTTGAGCACAGCAGCAACAAACTCAGCTGGAGTTTTGGTCTCCTGCCCTGGAGGGAAAACTGGGGAGGTCTTTACTTGCCTGAACTGAGAAGGGGGTTGACTTCAGTGAGTGAAAGCAGGAGAGAATGCCTGTCAAGGCAGATCACTCCCTTGGGCTGAGAGCTTGATCTCAGAGGGGTAGAAACCTGCTGTTCTTTGACGGGAAACAGGAGAAACAGCAAAGGACTCGAATTAATAGAGGTGCAGTACTCTGGAGACCTGGAAAATGCTACTGCTGGGCAGGCAGGGGAGGTGGTGGTACTGTTCTGCTAAGAGTGGGAACTTAACTCATGGATGAAGTCAGCCAAAGAGAACCAGAATGACAGTGGTTTACCCAAAAGTAGCTTAGGCTCTGGGAAGATGACCACTGTGGAAAGCTACAGGCTGCTTATTGTGCTGAATGGAAACACTTTACTGGGTGGGCTGTATTTATGTAGAATGAGCTAAACTTTGCAGGAGTTTGACTGAAAATATATAACTATGAACTGAAATGGACTAAGGCTGCTTTGAGCAAATACAAGTTAAATACTTGTTTGTGGGGGGTGTGTTAATACCAGAAATGGAATAAATAGTAAAAAAAAAAAAAAAACAACCCCACAGAGCCTGCCTTCCTGTGCAATTTGTGGGGAAACTATCAGCTTCCTGCCTAGCAGGAAGAAAAAAGTTGCCTCCTGCAGTTTAGCTACTTGGATTTCAAGGCAGACAGTGTTGGTCTCAACACTTTTGCTCTAACTGCCAATAACAAACAATTGCCATCACCCTCCTTGACAGCAGTGAAAGGAAAGGGGGGAACAAAACAGCAAGCAAAATCTATGCAGGGCCTATTGCCAAGAGAGCGATGTTGCACATAATTACAAAGCCAGCCACGTTTGGCAGGAAGGGGCTGTAATTCCCTGGGATAGTGGGTCTGCTTAACCTCCAACTGTGAGAACAAAGCCTGAGTCACCAGCACCCTCCCTGCAGCAGCGTTAGAACCCCTTAATTCTGAACTGTTATTCCTGGTGCATTGCCCTAATTAAAAGGCAGCCTAGAATGCTTTAGGTTCACATAGTAACTGAGGTCCATCTGCTCAGACAATAAGCTTACTGGATGCTGGCTGTAGACCAGTAGTGCTCTGACATGCCATCATCTAAAGGCAGGGGAAACGAGCTGTTTGCAGAACAGCCTCAGCTGTTTGAATAGGTGGAAATTGGGGTGAAGCAAGCTAGAGCCTCAGCAGACAGAGAGGCTTCTACAGACTGTTCTGTGGCAGCACCTGGAGGGAGAGAAACAGCCAAGGTGCTGAGCTGTTGTTCTCAGCTCCTGTTGCACAGGGTCAGAGCTCCCAGGAGCTTAGCTTGATGGGCTGATCTAATGAGATACCCCTCAACATGAGTCTCCTGCTGTGGAAAAGGCAAGCTGGGCTGGAGGAGACTAGTTTACTGCATGATACTTGGAAAGCATATAAATCACTTGCTCCTTGCAAGTTTGTCATTGCTGCAGTAGTGGCACTGTTGTCCTGTTCCCTGGCCAGGAATGTAGCTGGGAAGGTGGTGATGGTTGTGAGTGCAGCCTGGAGTAGGTTCATGTCAAGGCTAAATAGTGCAAAACAGCTGTGAGAGCTCTTTTTTACCATGTGTTTTTGTGTACGGCAGTGATTTAAGAATAAGAACTGGGCAGGTACCATCTCATACGTCCAAGCAGTTCTTTCCCATCCTCCCAGCAACACTGAGAGGGGAAGCAGGGGCTGAAGAGCAGGATTATGAATGTAACAACACAAGGCAGAAGACATGGTCACATTCTTTATTTTCATTTTATTTCTTTAGCCATCAGTAAAGTGAATGGGCAGAAAACAACCAACTGAGCAGACAAACCCACCTTAGCTGGTTATTTCCAAATATAAATAACTGTGGGACAACTGAAATTGAGCCAAAATAGAAAAAAGGGAGCTGGGGAATTTAAAAGACAAAAGTAAGCCTAGCTGCACTCCCTTTTCATAGTGTCAGTGAAGAGGAAGTACCATAACAAAAAGGAAGCTATGGTTACATTTGATCAGACATTTATTCCAACAGTAGGCATGGAATTGCACTTTAATGAAAATGCCAAAGCTGAATCCAGTCCAGTGCACTGGGGGCACTGTGCACACTTAGCTTGATTTCTGCTGCAGCTCCTTCATTCTGTTCAGGGCACTGCCAGCTTGAAACCACTCTATCTGTGACTCGTTGAAGGTGTGGTTCAGCATGATTGTTTCTTGGCTCCCATTGGGATGCTTGATGATGCATTTCAGAGGCTAAAGGAAGAAGACAGTTTTTATTTCTCTCCCCTTCTCTTTCAAGGGAGCAAGTTAACAAGCTTCTCCCAGGAAAATTCCTACATGTTTTTAAAGGGTTGAAAATGGAGTATTATTGCTTGGGGGGTCTTAACATAGAAGTGTGGATGCAGTTCCTTCTAGGGAGCACTCATGCTTAAGGCAACAAGTCTGGGAATTCAGAGTGTTGTACCAGGGTTTCTTAGAACTGTTCAGAATAACGTGATCTGATTCTGACCTGCTCTCTAGCTGCCTGGACCACTCGGGCAGTGCCTGGTCTGCCTGTCAGGCTGCCCTGCCCAAGGGTGCTCTGAGTCAGAGCTCTGAGCACACAGCTCAACACTGTTCCCATCAGTGGCACATCCCTGCCCCCTCCAATGCCACCCAGTTACCTTTCCAGGTGCAAAGTCTGCCAGCCCCACAATGCTTAGCTTGTCTACAGGATGAATCTTGTTGTAGTCGGCTGGATCAGCAAAAGTGAGGGGCAGTAGACCTTGCTTCTTCAGATTCGTTTCTGCAGAGAACAAACCACCAAGCACACTTTTAACAACACACTGCAGGGGATCAGGATTACCTTCTGGCTGCCCAGTGCTTCTCAGACCAGTGTTCCAGCAACAATTACTATCTTTGTAGTAAAATCAGCACATGCACTGTTTGTGGGCTCACCTAACTAGGTACGTAACAGGATTCCTGACAAGAGGGACGGACCTCAGCAGACAGGTTCCTGCCCATAGGTGCTGAGCCCTGGGGCAAGGTGAACACCACTTCCACCCAAACCCAATACATCCTGTTTACACATGTCACAGGGGAGGTGCAACTCACCGTGGATCCTGGCAAAGCTCTTGGTGATGATGACCCTGCCCCCCAAGTGACGTGGCTCCAATGCTGCATGCTCCCGGCTTGATCCCTCACCATAGTTTTCATCCCCAATAACTGCCCATTTGACACCCATTTTCTGTGGCAAAAGAAACAGACTTACATTTCTGCAGTCACTCAAGTGAGGAATTAACAATAAATACCCACCCACACATCTAATTTCAGTGCTACACTACTGCCATTGCTGTGTTATGACACCTTCTCCTGGAAGGCTCGCTTTGGTTCTGAGGAAGGACAACAATAAAGGAATCAAGTGATTCACAGCAGTTGGGCACTGCCATCCCTCACTAACAAGGGCGGAGGAGGATCGCCCTTGGGACCAGAGCAAATCCTTGCTAACGCCTTTCCTTCCATGGTCCTGTGCCAGAGCAGTGTTCACACCAGCATGATCCCTGCTTTACTTCTGGAAGTGATACAGAAAACTAACTTCTGTCTTCTGGAAGAACCAATCTGAGACCACTGCCAAACTGACCAGAGGGTGAAAGGACATTTGTAGTTTTAGAGAATTAAGGCTACAAGATTAGAATTTATTTAAACATTAGACTAGCCACAGGTGAAACACTCCAGGAGGCAAGATTTAGCTGCAGTCTGCTGACACCTGTGTCTTGTAAGGCGTGCAGTGCCTGAAGGAGTTCTTCCCTTCCCTGTATGATTTCTAGTCCCCTCTGGGACATAAGATCCTCCTCCCTCTTCCCTGTAGCAGGTAGAGAGAAAATCTCCTACAGGAACTGCATCATTACAGTAAGTCCCAAGAAAACCTCAATGCTTGAGTGAATTCACAGTTGCTGTTACTTGAGAGCAGGAGGGTGAGATCCTCTAGCCTTGGCACAGACTGCCCATCCTCTTAAACAGATGTGTCAGGGGAAAGTCTCACCTTGTAGTAACGGGCTGTGTCTGGGACTGGCCCAAACTCCTGGGTTAATGCATTCCTCACAGAGTTGGCTTTGCCATTTTCAATGTTGATGGCACCAATGAGCAGGTTGTTGGAGATGTTGTCCAGATGACCACGGAATTTGAGCCATGGGCCAGCTGCAGAAATATGGTCAGTGGTACATTTCCCTTTTACCTAAAGGGTAGCAGAAGAGAAGAACGTCTCAGGATGGATCAGTGACTTGATCCTTCCTCAACACTTTTTATTCTGAAGGATACTCTCTTTTTAAGGGCACAAACCCAAGAGAATTTTTTTTTTTACAGAATCAAGACACTCTAAGGCAGAACACAGTGGTCATTCTGCATGCGTTGGGTAGTGTGGTGGTTTCACCTGGCTAGCACTTGAAACCAAAATACAGTGCTATTCTAGCTACTAAAAAGAAACCTAGCTATGTCTCAGCTAAAAACCGGGACAAGTAGGAAGAACATCCCTGTTCCAAAGGATAAATTATTAAAATGAGCTTAGCCACGGCACCTCCTGCCTCATCCTCACTTCCTTCAGCAGCAAGTTTTTCAGGTACAAAAAGAAATTAAGCTCTTCCTGCTACAGCACAGCCTCCCTGCTTGGGGAGTTCACCAGGTTTCCTCTTAAGTTTCCAATCTGCACATAAGCCTCCTCAGCCTGTAAGAACAGAATTCCCAAACAGAGATAATGGCCTTCCAACCAGTAAGTCCCAAGTGCTTGCAGAGGAATTGCCTGTGTCAAAAACTCAAGCACAACTGCCTATGACCCTTGGCAATGCCTACAAATCTCTGCCACTGAGAATCAGCAATGTTCCTACGGTCAGTTCCTGAGGGATTGCATGTCAGAACCCACCACTGTATTAACTGAAGGTTTCAACCCTGTTAACTCACCACAGGCAGCGAGGAGAAACCCGTGTCTTCATTAAGACACTGAAATGCAATGTTTAACTATTGTGAAGTAATTTCTCTTTCTATAAAATGGGAAGAGAACACATACTAATGGATGTGAAGTTTCTAACCACCTCATTTCAGACAAAATGCATCATAAAACACTCAGGCATTAAAGAACCCATCCACCTTTCTGCTGCAGATTATAAATGGGACAGATTCTGCAGACTGCATGGTATGGGTAGGACCATATTACATGGTATAACAAACTTCATTTTGCATGGTATTAGCTAACCACTAGCCCAAAGGAGAAAAGTCTCTTAGTTATAATAGAAAGAAGTATCA
>NW_010287963.1:11463-23113 GCF_000700745.2 Antrostomus carolinensis
GTAGGGGAGGGAGCCACAGACAGCTCAAAGGCACACCCAACACTGTTAGCAATTGATGTGCAAGCCCCTGTTCCTGTCATAGCCGTTCCCCCACTTCACTCCTGACCTTGATAAGGATCAGCATGTCTTCCAGATCCTTGCCGTCCCACTTATCGAAGGGCTCAAGAAGCTGGAGGCGCTGGCTGGTGGGGCTCACATCCACGTGCTGCCCACTGCCATCCTTGGGAGGGTACTGATAGGTGTCCTGGCCTGGGTCAAACTCCTTCCAAAGAAGACAGGAAAATCATCAGCCTCAGCCATCCCCAACAGCATATGAAAAGAACAAGCCAATACAGGCAACTGCATCTATCCTAACTTCAACACTAAGGCAGAGGTCAGCACACGAAGGTTCCCTTACTACATATAAAACATCACTAGTGACAGGTCTTCCCTCCCGCTGTCTCCAGACCCAGCAGTTACCAGCTTGGGCAGCTCATCTGCATCAGGTGCTTCCAATTTAAACTTCTTTCCATCTGCTCCTGTCAGGTAATCTGTTTCGGGGTTAAATTTTAGAGTGCCAGCAATGGACAGGGCTGTGACAATCTGAAAGAAAAAGAGACAAATTTAAAGGTGTATTCTACCTCTCATCTCTTCATTTGAAAGTCCTACAGCTAACAGTCTCAAAGCCAGCAACCAAGCTACAAACCAAGCTACACCATGTCTCTTCTGCAGGCAGAGGAACTGTTTCCCAAGACATCTTGAACTATTCCACAGCACCCCCCTGGCTGCCGCTTACCTCCGGAGAGGTCACGAATGCATGAGTCTCCGGATTGGCATCATTGCGACCTGTGAAATTCCGGTTGTAGGATGTAACTATTGTGTTTTTCTCTCCTTTCTTGATGTCCTTCCTGTGAAAGAAACAAACAGTCATCAAATCCAAAAGGAATATTGCTTCTAGAGGTCTTGTTGCTAAAATCCCCCAGCTTGGATTTGGTAGCAATCACTATCTTTTGGAAATGTGAATCAGTGCCTGGACATGTTTTTCTCCCTTAAGTACGGATTCAAAGACAAAGACAGTGCAAAACCAAGTCAGACACCGACTCCTGCAGTAGTTTTCATAGCCCACTTTGTGCACCGTTGAACTGTCTAAACAATAATCAACTAAGTACACTGCCTTTGGGCAGTCTTTCATTTCTCCTCTAGTGCATATTGGACAGCTATGGCCAATAGGTTTTTAAGCACTTACATTTAGCTGTAAATTTAAATTTACAATAAAATTTGGGTTCACAGAACACTTTAGGAGCTAAAAGATACAAAGCTAGAGCGAGATCCATCTTTCACTTTACCTGTCCCACTGGCCAATGCATGGCCCACAAGCGTTGGCAAGAACCAGCCCTCCAACATCTCGCAGGATTTGTGCCTGGGGGCAGAGAACAACTTTGTTACTAGTAGAAAGTCTGGAATAAGTTTCTGGGGTTGCTTTTCTAGGGGAAGAGGACACCTGTCTTCTAACACAAAGCACCAAGCCTGAGAAAATTCCCCTCCTTGTTTCACTTGTAAGTTTTGAGTCACTTTTATAAATACATGGGGCTTGATCCCAGTAAAGCTGTAAGTTAACACTGAGGAAGAGCACAGGATGAATTGCCATGATGTTCCCATTCTCTACCTACTTCAGACTGAGCAAGCAACTACTCGCAGATATTTGGCTGAAGGGCAGTGGCTGGTCTGATTAATATCCTACAGACCTCCTGTCCATGCAAGGAGAGAACTGATGAAAGTGCAGGAAAGTGTGTGCCTGCTCAGTCCACTCAGCAAATGATTCAATTAAGAGGGCAGCTATTAAGGAAAAGACTGTGAACTTTTTGGAGGAAGCATTAAGCATTGGCTGGACACATCTGCATGTAGACTTATATAGTTGGCCTTCAAGCTGTGACAGTATCTAGTATTTACTAAATATGAGAACTAACTAAAACATCATTTTCTGCTCCCCACAGAAAAGGGGAGAAAGTAGGTGGTAGTTCCTCTGCAGAAACACTTCATTTTAATCAAACATGAGTTTTACCACAGGTTTAGTCTAAAACAGGAACCAGCTTCCGACAAAGGGCTTGCTCACATCCTAAACTGTTCTGAAAGGAGAAAACTGAATTGCAGGTGGGCACCAGCCCCACTACTAGCCCATGGCCATCCACAGAATCCCAGAGGCAAAAGGCATCCCTTGCTATGCATACCATTAACTCCTCAGGGCCCCAGCTCCTGATAAATGTCTCAACTCTGGCCAGTTCCAACACCACTCTTACAGGCCCAGGTAGCAAAGAGAGCAGGTCAAAGCACTGTCAAGGTGACAGCAGGACCCACAGGAACAGTAACACAAGGCTGGTTACTACAGCAGTAATCGCACCTCTAGTGGCAAGTGAAGACAAAGTTTAAGGGGTTTCCATTAGTTACCTGTGGACCCCCGAGTACTGTCTGCAAGAGAGTTCAAGGCACACAGTTGGAAGCATAAGAAGCAGCCATACTCACGTAACCGTCCCTTTCAATGGTGGCACGGATCTGCTCCGAGCCTGGTGTGATTGTGAACTTCGATTTGCACTTCAACCCATGCGCTAGCGCCTGTTTTGCCACTGCTGCAGAGCGTCCCATGTCCTCATAGCTGGAGTTGGTGCAGCTGCCAATCAAGCCTGTGGTGTTTGACAGAAAGAGGGAGATAGTTACTGCAGTCCCTCATTCTAGGAATCTTCTCCCTGACTCATCTCTCAGCAGAAAAAACAAGGGACAACCATGCTTTCTGCTGACAAGGAACCTGAAACAGTTTCAGGTACTAACACTGCCAAGCCTCCCAGCAATACACTGCGGTCACAAGCAATCCCTTGTCCAGCTTTGGAAGCTGCACAGTCAGAACACACTCCCTGGTCACACGTCTGGTTATTGTTTTATAAGATAGGAGTGTCGCCTACTTGCACTTTGGTCAAGCATACTACCCCAGAGAGGAATTGTTCCACAAAGACAGAAAAGGCTTCAAATCAAGATGGCAAGAAATGGAGGAAATGGTGAAAAGAACACATCCTTTGTTACAGTACGAAGAGCACGTGAGGACATACTATACTGTCCCTACAGCATTCTGTCTAACCAGCAAAACCAAATGCTATTTCAGTTACAGTTGCTCTTGATCCTATTTGTGACACATTTGTATCAAATCAGACATTTCCCACTTGGGATGTGGCCTTTACAAGGTATTTGCATTCTTTTCATTGCCCCAGTGAGGAACACCTGAGAAGCTGTATGACAGGTTACCATCCCACTAGGATGTAAATATCCAAGCCTGCTCTTTAGGACAGCAAGTACTAACTTTACTATGTCCTGAGAGCTCACCAGCCAGATGTTGTTGGGAGGACTGACAATCACACTCCTGGCTCTTGACAGCTCTTTGCAACAGACAAAACCATGCAACAGACTTTTAACAAAGGTGCTCTTCAACAGGTAACACTCCTGTCAACCCAATCATTCAAAAGTTTCCAAGAGGGGAAAAAAAAAAACTTGTCTGCCTCTTGAGATGACAATCTCTCCAACTATCCCAGATCTCATCCCACACACCTGGCCCAGGTGGTCACTACTCTTCCCAGCAAATTCATACAGCCACGAAGAGATGACGCTGCAGCAGAGTCAAAGGACACACAGCAGTAGTTAAAAGGATTGCATCCCAAGCTATGTGACCAACCGCTTATCCCAAGACAGCAACATTTATGCCACAAGGATGAAGGCAGAGGAAAGAGCAAATGCTACCCACCAACTCTGATATCAACAGGCCAGCCCTCCTTTTCTGCCACAGCACCAATATCTGACACAGGGTGCGCCAGGTCTGGTGTGAAAGGTCCATTGATATGCGGTTTCAGCTTTAAGAAACAGTGACAAAGTCAGAAATTACAGTAGCCAAGAAAAACCCCAAAACACAGCAGCAAATCAATTCCTTTCATAGCTCTATCTGGAAGCTGTTTAAATAGGTTTCTCCTACATGAACACCAGAGCAGGGAGCTGTCAGTGAAGCAGACGTGAGTGTTCTTTAATATGTTCTAGCACAGCACCAGGGGTGTCACATCAAACTCCCAGCTTGGTCCTCATTCACACAAAGCAGAGTCCCATCACAACATCCAAGATGGCAAGGCAGGAAGGAAGCCTTACCTCACTGAGGTTGATCTCTATCACCTGGTCATACTGACAACCAGAATCCGGTACCAAGTGTTGCTGGAATTCATCTGCCAGAGCAGCTATGTCTGGAATAAGAAAGAAGGGAGATCTGAAAAGTGCAGCAAATATGAGGGAAAAGAAAAAGCTTGGAACAGCTAAACACAGGGGGTCCACCATGTACTTTCCCAGCCACTTCATCTACAGACTCTTTGCTTGTATCAGATGACCTACAGGACCATGGAAGGTCAGAAATCCCATCAGACACCACTGTAGGAGGATGCTGCTCCCAGAACTCACCTTCACTTGAACCCGCACTTCTACCCACTTCAACCCCCAAACCCTCTTACCAGCTCGCCCAGTTTTGCCCAAGTATTTCTTCATCCGTGCGTTGTAAGGGAAGACGGATGTGGTAGCTCCAATTTCAGCTCCCATGTTACAGATTGTTGCCATTCCTAGAGAAGGAGTGGGAGGAGAGACCACAGGGTCAATGAGAAAGTCCAAGGCCATCCAATTCTCCAAAAGTCAGCCCATGGAAAAGACAGCAAAGCCAAAAGAGATCAGGGCATTAGCCACAGAAACCTAATTCCACAGCAGAGAGGACACACTGGCTAGATAATGGCTGGCTCAGCCCCTAACATTTCTGATCAGTACAGTGCCTGCGACCAGACTCTTCTGCAAGGAAGGACCTGAAAGCTACACCGATTCTTGCAGATACTGGGAGGGATGACAGGGAACCCCTGTCTGCACTGAGCACCAAATACATTTACAGCAGTGAGCAGTGTTGCTGCTACCTGCAGTGAGTGTCCTGTCCTTCCCTGCCATCGCATTTATCCTTACTGGAAGAGCCAGAAATTTAAGAAATGTAATGGGTCGAATAAAAAGCTTCCAATGACAGAACACAATAAAAAAAATTTCCACTTTCTCACAGCACTGGGACCACCCATGTCACTCAAGGACACAGCAATGAAGCTGTAGAAGCTCCTGTGTTACATTTAATGAGCTAGAAGCAGATATCACAGGTCAAGCTCCTTTGACTTCACAGAAGAAAAAACCCAATTGCTCTCAGTTTGCAAAACCAAATATTTCATGTTGTAGCCAAGCCATGCAAATGGAGAGCAGAAGCCCAGCTTGAAGGCTGCACTTCAAGCCAAAGGAAGGGACACTTCTCGTCATTTGGTCCCAACTAGCATCGTTACAGACAACTGCAATTTTTGCTTCTTCAAATTCAGCACCCAAGACCCACAGTTACCCAGTGTAAGATTCCAGTTACAAACTGCTGCCTTCTGGTCTCCCCTTTGCCCTGCTTTTCTAAAAAGCTGCTTCTTTAGCAGCTGTCACACACGTAACCCCTTCAACCTGTTTCATTCCTCTATCCACAGCCTATTTTAGGCTGAAATGAAAATGTCATCTTTCAAGTCTGACATCTCCACCCTGTAAGCATATGTCAGAATACCTCCACCCTTACTCTTATCCTGACACACCATCTTACAGGATGCTTCACAATTAACCACTCCATCCTCTCAAAGCCACAAGCTTTAATGGAGAGAGGTCTCTTTTTCATGGAGAGGGAGTGCTATCTTGTTACATCACTTTCACCCACCCTCCCAGTTTGCCCTGTACTTATCACTCAGCCAGGCTAAGGGAGAACATTCAGCAGTTCTTTCCTGATTCCCTTCCCAGACTCCACAGACAACTCAACACCCATCTCCAACATCAACCCATCCTAGACAAGAGATTTGTGCTGTCTTACCAGTACAAGAGATTGAATCCACACCAGGCCCGTGGTATTCGATGATGGCACCTGTTCCACCCTTGACAGTGAGGATGCCAGCCACCTTCAAGATCACATCTTTAGGAGAACTCCAGCCTGAAAGCTTGCCAGTCAGTTTTACACCAATAACCTGAACAACATTAATGGGGAAAAAAAAAAACAAAAAAACAAAAAACTGACACAATTTCCTTTCAGCAGCCAAAACAATTCCTCAGAATTTTTCCTGAAGCATCTGAACATGAGCACAAGGGCTGAAACCACTGACAGGGTCAACTGAAGGGAGATCACTACTCACTTATTGCTCTCAGTCCCTGAATAAAAAGGCTGGAAATGGAAACTCAGAGCTGCCAATGAAGCACAGACCAGCTGTTTCAGCCAGTGTGTGATCACAAACAGGACTGTAATGGTATATAGTGCCTTATACACACAGTGCCTGAAAATCAACATTTCTTACATGTCTTATGTCTCACCCTTGACATTAAAGATTAGTATTCCTTTTGCTCCTACCTTTGGGCATTTGAGCTCCCAAGGGATCCCTGCCATGACATCTACAGCATCAGCTCCACCCACACCAATGCAGATCCCTCCCAAGCCACCTCCATTGGGGGTGTGTGAATCTGTGCCGATCAGCATAACTCCAGGGTAGGAGTAGTTCTCCAGAATGATCTGAAAATAAAAATAGATTGTTTGCTTGATTGATTGTTTGGAAAGGAGGGGGAAGACAGCAAGAAAGAAGACAAGAACAAGAATTTACATTAGTTTGTACTTGCAGATTTCAGAAGTGAGAAAGCAACTCAATTTTTTCTGGATTGTAAATTCACTTGTGGTTCAGACTCCTTGTGGAGGATGTAACGATAGAACAAGGTATCAACTCTTAGCCCAAGGATTGTTGCTCATCCCAGGGTAGTAAGGAAACTTAAAAAAATTATCTCAATTTTTTCACTGGAAGACCCTTTTCCTTCCAGTTTAGGCTTTTGCTAATGTGCCACCTTTGTTAGGGCTCAAGACGCTAGCTAGCATCTTTTGTAGACTTTATGCTCCCCCAGCAGTAGAATACCATTAGGTTCCTGCAATCCATGCTGCCAGCCAGAACCTAACCACATAGAAGAATCCCTCATAAATAAACCAAGAGGCTGCCCTTCCCTTACTGCTGCCCTTGATTCCGTACAAGACTCTTCAACTGTTATTGAAGCCACAAAACAGCTCTTTAATGAAAAATGATGAGTGTTCTGTGGTAGCAAAACAGGAGAGAACTCAAGCTAATGAGCTTCTCACTGTGTGTGCACCATACCAATGTTATGGACAGCCTTTCTGGGAAGCACAGAACTTGCAGCACATGCATTGCAGGACAGCTTGGACAGAAGGTGCCCTTTATTGAGAAAACCAAGGTTTTGCCTCTAGTACTTCGAGCTTTATTTGCTTGTAGTTCAAATTAATATACTTGTGCGAGAAAGGTCACTTCCAAGGACTCACTTTGCCAGAGTTGGACCCTGAAGCTATACAACATAACCAATTTTCTCCAGAGAAAGTCAGTCACAAGAAAGCTGGTAACCACAGCAAGGACAGATGTTAGGAGCAGTTTCAGAGCACAAATGACCTGAGGTGCTCCCACAACCTTTTGGAGATTTCACTTTTCTATTTCCTTTATCTGTTGCATCACACCAGGTTAAAGTAACCTTAGTAACTCATTTTGTAGCTAAGAAAACATAGCAGAGAGCTCTTGACTGCACCTCATCACAAGTTCCCTGCTGACAGGACGTCAACCATCTTCCTCTCTACTCCTTTTGCTTCGTGCTGCACTGCAATTTTTACTGCCTGTGACTCATAGGAACAATTAAAAATGTCTACTGGACTCACAAAGCAAATCAACCACGAGCAAGTTAGGGAAATCCTGCCAGAGTTGTTAGTTTTAAAAACAAAAGAGCTTCATTAAGTGGTAAGTTACCTTGGGACAGTCATATTCTTTCAAGGTACAAGTGCTGTAACAAGAGAATCTCATACTTGGAAACAGTTTTGCGTTTTATTCAGTTCACATAGCAACTTCTTCTGTGTTGCCATTCTTGAGCACTTAAAGTAAGCTGCTCTGTTTGGTGTCCTTATATACTCTCCTGGTTTTTAAGGAACCCTTTAAAAAAGTAGGTTTTCAAAGCTGCTTTCCTTACCACCAAAAGCAATTCACGGGAGCCCTATGGAGCCAGCTTCATGGCACTGCCTTACTGTTCCAGTCGTACCACGAGAAGCCAGCCCACAAGCAGTTAAGACATTTCAAGCTTCTGTGATTCACATGGCATGCTGTTGGCACTACCTAATCACACATCAGGTTACAGTTTGACCAAAATAACCTTTAAGAAAAAACACTGTTGTCAAGATAACTGAGTGAGAGAGCAAGCAAGAAACCTCACCCACCTCAAGGAAAGTGGTTTCCCCAAGCTGGTGAAATTCTCTGAGGGTTTGCACTTGAGCTCTCTCTTCACCATAAGGTAAAAGAGCCACTGCACGTTCAAACACTGCAAATACACACACACTTTACCTGATGAATGATTCCCGACCCAGGTTTCCAGAACCCCACTCCATACTTGGCACCAGCCGTTGCTAGGAAGTTGTACACCTCCTGGTTTATGTCCTATTCACAGAGGGAAACGTATAGCATTAGGAACACATCTTGTTTTTCCATATATCCAGAGCTCATTCAAACACATTCCCTTCGCTCCCATGCTTGTCTGTGGTTTGCTCCACAGTTTTGTAGCAGCTAGAGAGAGGTGCACATCACTCTTAAAACTAAAAAGGATCGAGACTGTTTGCCAGTCAGTTGTAACAGGCCATTTAATTTTATTCAACATGTAGCTCTACTGAAGCATCTTTTTCAGTTTCCAATTCCAAACAGCACAAGGGAAACAGCACAATTAAAGGAAAACCCTGCCAATAAGGCATTTAAAAATGCTCTGCTCATTTCTTGTATTCTCAGGGGGGTTTTTAACCCGTTTCTCTCTCTTCTAATTCTTCCTTGTCTACCAGTTGTTTCTTTTTGCTTTACAGATGCTTTGCAGACATTTCAAACCACTCAGATAAGCATTTTGGCTTTATTTTTACTGATTAAGAAATGGAACTGGAAGTTGCTCACTGCCAGGAGATTTGGTGGGTGTCATTTCTCATTCTACCAAGTCCTCTGTTTAAGACTCAGACAATGCTGCCTTTCTTGATGCACTATCACCATCACTGCTGAAGGTCACACCATGAAAATTGCTTTTGACAATAACCACAGTTGCCAAGGAAGTATGACACTATTATGCCCTGAAAGTTCTTGGCAGAGGACTGGCAGAGTAGATAAGATAAGCACTAGGACGAGAGAGTTTCTTAAAGACTCTTCTCATGCAGCTATGCTTCAGAATAAAGAGAAAGGGGAAACTGGAGATAATGGAAGAACTGTCTCAGCACACATTTGCTGAAGTTTCCCATGAGGCAGCCGCAGTTCTTTAAGCCTTGCTTTCCACTGGGAGCCGGGTCACTTCACTCTGTTTGTGCATCCCTCCCCCAGTAAAGCACGCTGATGTGCCAGGAGCACATCCAAACCACCCTCTGGACTGCCAGCATTCATTGTGCGCCAACTGGCAGCAGCAGAAGCAGAATCCAGTCAGAAGGAGGCAGGACCTTTACTTGCTCTGCTCAGAGTGGATGGCAAAGAATGGACTCAGCTCAGCTCAAGGCTACAGCAAATATAATTGCACTACAGAGAACAAATGCAGGAATGGGGGGAAAAGGAAGACTGGAGGTGAAGGGAAGAAAAGAAACTGTCTTATTTAGTAAATCCCCAATTTTCAATTGCACAATTTGAGCACAACTTAGGACTGAGAGAAGCAGAGCAAAACCTCCCCAAATTCACTCCTGAGTGGCATAAGTTGCTTTACTGTGGCATGAAGGAAGAAGTCAGAAGCAGTTACTTCAACATCAGTAGTTTCTGAGAATAGATATGGACTAAAACCTTAAAATGCATCTGAGCCCCCACAAACTATTTACCCTTTGTAAATTTTGGTATCAATGTCCAAGGCACAATTGTTCCTGTCTCTGACAGTCGACTTAGGCTAGGTCCACTTGGAGTAACAAGATTTCCCCCACCTCCCTGCTATGCTAAGGGCATGTTCTTCCCTGGCAGATGCATTGTGGTATGTAGGACAGAGGTGAGTGTGTCTATATTTAACAGAAGCCCCTACAGAGGAGTAAGCAGTAAAACAGTGAGCGGGAAATTTTTAAAAGGCAGTGAATCAGCAGTTGGACAAACACACTGGAATTCCCAAATAAAAAGCAACATCCTCCATGCTTCCATGCACATTTATACCTTCCTCACTATCCCTGAAGGCTGCACATGCTTCATTTAGCATTCTTTAGCTAATCACTAGCAAAGGGTTTGGGAAACAAAAGTAGTTATTTCCCCCCTGCCCCACAGGATACACCAGTGCAATGCAGACACATGTTCAGGGTGTTTTTCACACTGCCTTGCTGCGGCATAAAGAACCTAACTCCCTAGAGTAATCTGCCTTCCTTTTTTTCCCCCCACTTTGAAATAGATTTCTCCTATTCCCTTCGCTGAAATATCTTCTCCTTCTCCAGAACACACATGTGACCTGGGCTTCCATCATTAACAGATTAAGACTAACTTTTTCTACATTCATGGTCCTTTAAACCATGTAATGGATGAACCTCAGATTAAAAATTCACAGAGATCCATTTACTCTGTTTCTTTGCTGCATCTGATCTATCTACAGAGCTCAGCACCACAGTCAATCCGTTACCACATCTGATTCATGGCTGTCCTTCTGGGAAAAAACAAAAACATCTCATCCTTCAACTGGAAAGAGCCTTTCAAATGGACAGAACTTAAGTCTCCGCAGTAGTGACCTTGGCTCTTCGAAGATCCTTTTCACCACCTGACTGGGCTTCGATGAGGTGATCACAGTGGATGGTGGAAGGCACAGCCACTTTGGGCAGCCCACTGCTGATGAACTGCAGCATTGCCATCTGAGCAGTGGCATCCTGCATGGCCACGCGGTCTGGCCGTAAGCGCAGGTAGGTCTTGCCCCGCTCAATCTCCTGCTTTGCTGGGTCATCCAGGTGTCCATATACAATCTTCTCAGACAAGGTCAGGGGACGGTCAAGCCTGGGGAGAAGAATTTTAGTATCTGCATCTTGTGTATTTCAACATTTGCCCCTTTTAGGCACTTAACAAGAATGCTTCTCTATATCACTCAGACTGTTAAGACTTTTTAACACGCGGAAACCTGCGTGAGCTGCTTGCAGCACTAAAATATCAACTGGCAGCTGGCTAAAACAAGGGCTGAGTTCAGAAAGTTCTAAAGTATATGGATTGATGTCACTTTATGCTTTCTTTTATAATCTTCCTATACAGTAAAAGAAACATTGACTCTGCTCATTTCTTGAGCCATACCTCAGGGCAGCTAATGTGGAGGGGAATCAGAGGTCGGACTCAATACACAAATAGCAGCTCCCACAGCAATCAAGTACAATTAAGTGGAGTTTCATGACCTCAGACCTTTCATCCCGCAGCTATATCAGTTGAGGAACCTATTTATGTCAGCAGTGAGGTCTTCTGAGAAGTGACTAAGTACATACAATGACCTGAAATGAGAGCTACCACGTTTAACAAAGGACACAAAGACTGAAGGACATGTCATACAAACCACTGCCAAGGTAAGTGGAGCAGGA
>NW_010287963.1:23133-29256 GCF_000700745.2 Antrostomus carolinensis
GCACACAATCTCTATCAGTAGAGATTAAGGTCACTATGTTTACATATGCTTCGAATTCCTAGCCCTCCTTTCCATGCCCAGTGCCTACAGTGTAACACAGAAGAACATTCACTGTCCAAACAGTGCAAAGGAGCATTAGCCTATAATGACCCCTGCCCACGCACTGCTTCCCGAGAAGGAGCAAGGGCCAATACGAAGGCTCATCAAAAAAGGAATTAAACAAAGAGGACAGAGCCCTTCCTGGCACCTCCTCTGCACTGGCCTGGTTCTCTGCATGTCACAGTGCTTCATCATAACATTCAACCCTTCCCACAGCACTCCACCACTATACCTGGGGACACTACAACTCGTGTTTCACTATATTTGTGACTGCAATCGCCCGGGGCTGCAATCCCTGGCAAATATTCCCTATGCCAGGGCCACAAGACATCTTTTTCCTCCTCTTGTCACTGCAGAGCTGAATTCTGCACACTGCCCCCTCCCCTCTTACCTCTTACGGACAATGTTGATGTTCTTCTCCAGCTTTTCATAATTTATGTGTTCGTTAGGCTCAAAGTGGCTCATGGCCACCTTGGCCCGCTGGCACAGGACAGGAGCAACATGGTAGCGTCGTATCCCACTATTCAAGGCCTGCTGGAAAAAGGAGAGGATGAGCACTGGAACCTTGCAGAGTGAATTCCTGTAACATATCAACAAACCAATTGTTTTTCAGTTGTTATTGCTGTGATTTTACAGGCTGAGGAATAGAAACATTGCAAAGGCTTTTACAGGCACCTGATGAACATTTGATCCTACAATACTGCGAATTACATTAAACTGTGAGACACCAGGTTACCCAGAATGGGTAGCATTTACCAAATTATTTTACATTTCTATTTATAGTACCACATGCCTTACACTTTCAGTGAGATATTTGCTTTCAGACAATCCTGAAATAATTCTTAAGCAAACACCAGTTTGCTATACTCCTGACATATTACACCCACGGTGGAAAAGAACCCCTGCACTTTCCAGAGCAAACTAACCCTGGGTTTGTATTTGTTCACTGGTTTTGAGTTTATATTGAAGGGCTGGCAGGTGACACAGCATGGCACTGAGTAGACACCCATCTGTTCCACCATCACACAGTTAAGTTCCCCACGCAGGGTCCCTGCATGCTGTTACAAAGCTTATTATATTTCCCCATAAGGTGAGCTGCTTTTCAGTGCCAGGTACAGCGGTTTTGATGTGACACAGAGCAGGACAGAGGCAAGATGTGGAACAAACACATCAGCTTCACTAACATGGCTGCGCAGATCCACGTGCTGTTTATCTTCAATCTCTCAAAGGCATCCTCACCTTTCCCCTAAGAAAAGCCTTGCACTTGCCCTACAGGTGAGTTAACAGCAAGACAGATGAACTATACTGTGAGCTAAATGCAGCAGAAGATGCCATGGAAAAAAGCCCAAATTTCACCTGGCAGGCTCCACAGTGAAACAGTTCCCTGGAACATGGGAGAAGGGCAGGCTATGGCAAGGCAGCACCTGATCTGAAAGACACAGGTCAGTGCCCAGGGTTAAAAGGCTCTCGTGCAGCTTCGAAAACTGAGGTAGAGGGCAGCCCTCCATAAATACTCCCAAGGATTTGGCACATGCATTTCTTACATCCTTTGAAAGCCTTAAGTCATCAGCACTAGAAGTCTGGAAACAGATTGAAGACAAGCTCAGAGTTCTTCCCCCTCCAGTATTACACTTTAATCTCAATTCTTTTTTTTTCTGTTCATCCTTTGCTGCAGTATTACGAGGTTTTGATCAGTGCAGGTTAACAAACACAGCAGTATTGCACTAAATATCCCTTTTGCATGTATCATTGCAAATCAGCAAATACTCCTTGCACAGAACACAATCACAGTACCTACCACTGGTTTTGTGTTGTCAAAAATGCTAGGCACTTCTTTACATCTGTTCAAGCACTTTTAATTTTTCCTTGTGAATATTTTTTTCCAGTTTTCTTGTTACCAGCATTGAAAACATTGCCTGAAATAATCATGATCAATGAGACATCACCAATTTTTATCCAAATCTGTTGTTTTATTGTCCTTTTGATAACATTTGTCAGTATCTTACACAATAAAAAGAAGAGGAAATCCAGGCAAGATCATACTAGCCAGCGCATTAGGGTGTAGTTTGCTTTTTTACCTAAAAATCCTAAGCTGTTATATATGCAGCTTTTGGTAGGAGCGATACAGACCTACAGCAGCTGCACACCACTTTTGTTAAAGAGCTTCTGAAGTAAGTGAACACAGTGGTACAAGAGAAGGCACTGCTCCTCCAGGAGTGCAAATGAAACCCAGTCATCAAATTTCACTGTGCTGCACTTTAAACTTAGAACCTCCAGAATGTATCACACCTGTCAGAGTTGAGACTTTTCCTTCTTCCACCAACAAAAAAAACCCCCAAACCAAAACAAATCAAGCAGCACCCAGCTTCTCATTGTTTAGCATAACATAAGCTGTCCTTTACCTAGCAGCCACATAAAAATCTGTGTTTGTTTTGTTCTGCTTTTTAAAAACAAAACCAAAACCACAAAACTTAAGCACCTACCCAGCACAATTAATGCTGTGGAAAGGGCCTTACCTCACAAGATATCCATTATCTCACGTAAGTCCTCAAATGCTGGAGTGGCTGGAAAAAATACTGAGGTGTTTCATCATCAAGGGGTTCATGGAGAAATAATCCCTTCCCCAGACCAGGAAAGGTATTTTGCCTTAACGTAGTAATTCCTTCTCCTGCCACGGCCAACCTAATTCTGTAACACAACTGATTAATGGAGTTCCTCCTTGTCACCAAGTAAACTGAAAGCCAAATTTCACCATATTTCAGTGTACAGAACAGATTTGCAAATTTAAGTAATGGCAGGGGCTTCATAGCATTCTAGTCTTGCCTGGGACCAAAGCTAATTATGATAACAGCTATAAACTGGAAGCAGGTATATTTACATTGGATGTTAGGGAGAAATTCTTCACTGTGAGGGTGGTCAGACACTGGCACAGGTTGCCCAGAGAAGCTGTGGATGCCCCTCCATGGAAGTGTTCAAGGCCAGGCTGGATGAGGCTTTGAGCAACCTGGTCTAGTGGAAGGTGTCCGTGCTCATGGCAGGGGGGTTGGAACTAGAGGATCCCTGAGGTCCCTTCCAACCCAAACCATTCTGTGATTGTATGATAAAAATCTGAAGCAGGGGACTCCAAAGAGATATGCAAAGAAACTTTTCAGAAAAAATCCAAATAAAATCTTTTCAGCTTGAATATACATGTCTGTGTATCTTTTTACTTCACTAAATGGCTCAATTCAATGTAGTATTTATTCAAATACTATACATACATTAAAATGATAGTCGCAGAAGTAGCAATACATGGTAGTTGACTCCTGTTTGACCACAAGTTCAGGCTACCAGAAGTGGGAAGGGAGTATGTTTGAGGTGAAGGATCCTGTCTGGACATGGAGATTGGCAAGAGAAGGCTGGAAAACCAAAGGTCTGTTTCTGTGACGGCCAGTAATACTGGGGAAAAGTAATCACCAGACCAATCAGTTTCAGAAGACTAGAGAATAATTTTTGTCTACATAAGACTTAAAAGGAACCTATTAAAAAAGTGCTACCTTCATTTTAATGACATCTAAATCTCATCTCACATCTCTTCTCTGTTGGGAATTAATTTGACTCAATATGGCTGTTCTCATGTTGGTGCCCAGCAAGCCTGAGGATCCATCACCAACAATGAACAACAGCACACACTGCCTGCTTCAAAAGCCTGAGCTCCCCTCATAAAGAACCTATCACTCATCACACATGTCGATTCTCCACGCCTGTCCTTTTTCCACTGCACCCTCAGAAATGGGGGGCAGAACTACAAGCTTAAGGAAAAGTCACAAGCCTAACAGTTTCCAGCTTCACTCCCTCTGACTCTTCCCCGAAATGTTTTTTCACTGAGTAGTGAGAAGTGCCTTGAGAGCAACAGCCAAGGGATGCAGGCAGCCAGCAATCTATACATTTTCCCTTTCGTCCAGGAACTGTTAGTTTCCAGACTGACCACCCAGCAAACAGCTGTCAAGTGATCTCCTCTCATCTGGCACTGAATTTGTTATCCCAGCACCGGAGCATCCTTATTCAGCTTTCAGTAAAAGCCATGGCAGTAACCACTGCAGGGCTCCTACGCCTGCTGGCATTTTGGCAGGTGAAAAGCTTCCTTGAAAGACAAAAAAAAGCCAGACTATTGAATGGGTCATTCGTTTTGAAATCTCTGTAAGGAATCAAACATTTATGGGTACAGATTTTAAAAGCTCATCTTGAAGAGCCAGCTATCTTGTATTTAGCTGACTGCAGTGAATGGTCCAGATGCAAGCAGAGTCTGAATTCAGAAACCAACTTACATTTTGGCAGCAGATATGCTAGGTAAGTCCAGTAAGGAAAAGCTCATGTTCAAAAGAGTAGCAACTGTGCTGCATACACTCCTATCTGAGAAACCAGTCCTAGAAATCCTAGCTGAAACCCAAAATACCATCTTTCCTCATCCTCCCTGATCTAAGAACACTGTCCAAGCTTCCAACATTCACCGTGATTCAGCCTAAAAAAAGCAGTGTGGTATAATCAAATTGTAAATGCAGTCTAATTTTCTAGACACACCTCCAAAGAACAACCAAAATTAGGGTTCTGAAGACCAGTTTAGCTCTAGTCAACATGGCTTTTTACCAGCATACACAAGGCTTCCCATACGTAACTTCAGTACTTACCTACAAGGCCTTCAATAAACCCCAACACTTCAGACAGTTCAGAGTCCTACAACATGACTCTTTCAGCTAATCCTCAGCCAACAGGGCTTGAGAAATGGGATGCTACTAAAAGCATCTTTCAGACAGGCACGAAAAAGATCTTGATCCTCTGAGGCTATTAGAAGAATTGTACTTTAAATAGGACAGTCAGCCCAAACCAAGCTAATTCCGATTTATTTCCCTCAGAGGTACGTTTCCTATGCAGTTCCAATTCCAAAACATTCCTAGGATGGGAGATGAGTAGAATCAATGTCAATAACACGTGCCATGGTCAATGCTGGCACTATCACGGTGATTGTCAATGTGATGCTCATATTTATTAATCTCTAGGCTGGTACATATGGGCAAAAAAAATTTGCTTTCTAAAAAGATGTCGAAGCACATTGATTACCATCACAGATTTAGCTCATCATGTGGGGAAAAAAACCCATGTACTCTGAGCCTGATAATAGAAGACAGTTTCCTCGAATACCAAATTTTCCATATTCACTGTGTTAGCACAACCTTTTGTTTTACATTATACAATATTAATTTTAGCAAATAACTGCTTGTTCTCATGCAATGACACACCATAAAATGAGAACCAATCCATTATCCTAACAAAGGATTTGCCTTCATTTCATGAGTAGTCATTTCTGTCCAAAGTACAAATTTAAAACTATTCAACAATTAAGAATGAATATACCAAATTAACGGAAATGGTGCTATTCTGTTACTTTTGCTTAAATTGAAAAAAGCTATACTTTACTAAAACACCTACCTCTAAAGTAAGAAAATAATATTAAAAAATGAATTAACCTTCACAAAGTACTTTCAGAATAATAGAAGGCAAGTTGTTACTTTGGCTCCCCAAGAAAAGGGGACGCATTGGCTAAGGTCACAAATGGCAAACTGAGAAGTTAAACTGCCTGACTTCATCACATGCTTTACTGAGGGGAAGCTTCCTTATTCCTGTTAGAAGTCCTAAAAAAAGAAAACTACACCCTGATATTTGCCTTCCAGGCTTTAAGAGATCACAAAATCTTTATTATTGAGCACACATTAAGCGCAATAATATCTCGAGTCCGAGAATCTCTGTGGTGAGCTCATGTTACAGGCAGGTGTGATTTTTAGAGGTCACGACAGACAAGATTATGAGAATCACTATCACCCCTTTGGAAAAAAAGGCAGTTTATGTGCCTGTCCAGGCTGCTTTTTCATTCTTCCTAGGTCCTGTTTACATACAGACCCTGGTATCTTTTTCACCCCGGGGCCGCTGCTCATATTAAGAGCAGGATTTGTGAAGCAAAGGAGCCAAAGGACAGTCTTTGCACTCAAC
>NW_010287964.1:0-3150 GCF_000700745.2 Antrostomus carolinensis
TCCTTGCAATGTGAGATAACATCAGCTACCAGAGCGTCTCCGAATTCACTGTTAGGTGTTGTCCTACAATTCCCTATTTGTTGTGTTGTTGGTAGAATCTCCCTTTGAGAGGAACAAGCTGGGAAGGATTCTGAGCTGCAGTCAATCAGATATTCTTTCCGTAGACAATCTATTAATAAGTCTTTCATTTAGCTGAAAATTGCGTTGCTGTGCAGGAGATTGCACTGGGATGCTGGTGAGTTTTCCTCTTCTCTGTTCCGTTTACTTTCTAAAGGGTAGGACGAGGCTTTCATGTGGACCTTTAACTGGATGCTCGTAAACTGTATTTCTGACGACGCGTTTGTTTTCACGCGTCCTTAGCAAATTCCTCTGCTCATGCAAGTGGTATAATTTGGCCCTGCAAGTCTCCTCAAAACAAGAGCTGCGCTTTCAAATTGGTCTCACAGTACAAACTCTAAATCTCGTACGTGTGTATGTTTTACAGATACGCAAGCTGAGGCTGGAAATTGAAAATCAGGCTCTGGGATTCACTTTCAGACCCAAATTGTCACCATTTTTACCATCTTACCAGCTTCTAGGCTGTAAGTTGGCTAAAACCCAACCAGAACGAATCATTACCCTCCTCAAAGTGTTGTAAAAACACACTTCAGCAAATCCAGAAAGTAATTCAGTTCCAGTCTGTGAGCAGTGAACAATCCTGCCAAGGCTGTTATTTTTCCTGGGGTCTCCTCTCCTCCTTTGTGCTCCAGCGCCGTTGTATCAGAGCGTCCCCGTGCAACGCAAATCACCTGCGACGTTGTTTGCAACAAAGCTGAGCGAATGAAGAAGGGTTGGATACAAGGCCATCCAGAAAAAGAAGGTGGTTTGATTTTAACCAAAGTGGTGTCACTTGCACTTGCTCTGTTATGTTCCTCACAAGGGTGAAGACGCGTGTGCCCAGGTAACGCATCCTGGGTTGCCTGTGGTGATGTAGAGGACAAGACGTGGAGTCTGCATCCCGTCGCCAGCGTTATCCTGAGGTTGGTGAACATGGGCTGGTTGTTGGGTGTGCCCTTGGTTCCCTTTGGGAGTTGGCTGTGACTGTCATCTCCTGTCTCTTTAGTCTGTCCTACTTCTGTGGGAATTCATGAGGGAGCACTCAGTATTCCAGAATTGCCTCAATTGGAGAAAGACCTTTAAGATCATCGAGTCCAATCATTGACCTCACGTTGACAAGTCCCCTAAACCATGACCAAACCACATCCCTAAGCTGAATACTTGATGTATTTGATGTCTGTTGTCTCCCTGCCCGGTGAGGATGCTGTACAGTTCCAGTTCTGCCCTTCATCTTCCCACCATCATCCGTTAATGGCCTTAGTGAGTCTTCTGCTTTCCCCACCTTGATGCCTTGAGGATTGGGGTGACCTGGGCCAACTCTCACTGCTTTATCCTCCTGCCAGCTCTCCTGGTGCCTCCACACCCAAAGGTCTCCATTCAGACTCCATTCAATATTTCTTTTACAGGAGGATGCCAAAAGCAAGCAGCTTGGAAAGGTGACCCCTCCATATCTTCCACAGATCTTGTCCAGGGCGTGAGCAGGATCCACCAAGGCCAGGTTGTCACCACTGAAGACAAATGATTAACCTTCCCCCAAATTCCAGCCCTTCACTTGAGGCTGATCCACAAGGCTTTGCAACAGAAATTTTCCTGAGAGAAGAAATTCAGAGATGTCAAGTTTCCAGGTAGGATGAGAAAACAGATTTTCAATGCCCAGTCATTTTTGCTTCTTGAAAGGTACCTTGAATGTCCTTCCTGAACGTTAAATTACAGTGCTAATACAAAAAGGAGAAGCCCTTAATACCATGTCTCTGCGTCTTAGCTGGGGAGTGAGTGGGTCATTTTTCCAGGTGCACACATCAATTCCCAGCAGTCCCATGCAAAACCACAAAAGATTTGTTGGGCAGCGGTTGTTTGGTTTTTAATCAAATTTATTTCCAATGAGAAGCTCAATGCAAAGGTCAGTGCTTAAGCCAGTTTCCATAATTGACATTTATGATTACTGAAATGTCTCTGATCATACCACAAATTCTGAGTGTAAAAAATGTTTATAAATCCAGTTTTGTCTTAACTTAGGGATCTTTCTTTACCATGGGTGTTTGTGACTTTCCAGAGGAAAATGATAGAATTTATATATATATATATATGGTGTGTTAATAAGATTTATGTGAGTGTACATACATATCTGTATACATGCACACACATCTCAACACACATGTTTACATGTTTTAATGTGTATTGACATGCTTTAATGTGTATTGACATATTTTAATGTGTGTTGACATGTTTTAATGTGTATTGACATGTTTTAATGTGTGTTTACATGTTTTAATGTGTGTTGACATGTTTTAATGTAAAATATCTCACCTTAGTGATCTTGTCAATGCTGGGTTTATGGTTGGACTAGATGATTGTAATAGTCTTTTCCAACAAAACTCTTCTGTGATGGACTAGTTGTGGTGTCTCACCTTCTTGCTTCATGTTAGACATTTTTCCTATCAATTCTCGTGACCTTTTTGGGGACCATTCTATGGCCAGAAGCTTCTGACCATTCTATGGCCAGAAGCTACAACTTGTGGTGTAGTTGCTGCCAGTTGTCCCATGATTGATGTTCACAATTACCTAATTTTTAGTAAATTTTCTTTGGATAAACTAGTCATTTCTTATACACGTGTTTGACTCAGTCAAGTGAAGTGAGCAGAAATGTTTTTACAAAGATTACAGCTGGTTTGATGTTTAAATTTGTAGACCAACTTTAGACAGCATATGGTGCAACAGGAGTCATCTTCCTCTTCTGATCTGGCAGTTGCCATCCTACACTGGGCTTCCAAATTTTTTTGAATGCTTTTTTGAACAAAACCGAAGTATTTTATCCCCAAAGTGAAGGAAGATAAGGCAGAAATAGTGTTTTTCTGGAGCTGTTGCGTTGCGTGTGATGTTGCTGTTCATCATCTATAACTGTCAGGAAACAGGTTGCCCTTTCCATTGCTGCTGCCTTTCAGCCTTACTGGAAATATGTGATGCTGTGAACATTTTCTGCCCATCTCTGGTTCAGTTCTTTGTGTTTTCTTGCAAAAAATGTTTGGAAATTATTATTATTATTATTATTATTAT
>NW_010287965.1:0-266 GCF_000700745.2 Antrostomus carolinensis
CCTGCGGGATGTGGGGGTGAGTGGGACCCCCGGGGCCCGGCGCGCTGGGGAAGGGTCTGCACGGGGCTCCCTGCCCTCCTGGCCTCTGCGGAGAGGACACAGCCGCTGCTGGGGAAGGAGCCGCCAGGCCGGGTAGAGCCCGTGTGCCTGCAGATCCTGCCTGGGAAAGGGCTGCTCTCGGGGTACCAGGGTGCACAGAGCACCCCTCCTCCCGGAGAGGGGCCGCTGCAGGGGAGCGGGGCTGCCTGGCTCTCCCCGGGCAGCAC
>NW_010287965.1:308-1515 GCF_000700745.2 Antrostomus carolinensis
CCTCGATGGGGAAGAGAGATCAAAACGGGGGCAGTGTGCAGCTAGGAGGCCATTCCTCTCCATCCCAGGGGACAGGATGATTTTTGTTTTGGGGGGGTTCCACACCTCTTCTTGTCTTCTCCCCAGTGCTGTCCTCCAGCGTGGTGGTGGGCAGTCTCCACCCCGCTGCTTTTTGTCTCTGCCAAGGCACAGAACGACCTGTTTTGTAAACTTTTCCTCTCCTGCAGCTCCCAGTGGACCTCACCCCTGGGCAGATACGCTGCAGCAAGCGGGAGGTGGTGCTGACAAGGGGAGCAGAGCGACTGGCTACCCGGGAAGATGGAAGAAAGCTTTACGACTACTTCAGCTCCTTTGAGGGAATTGGAGGCTTCCAAGACCACTTTGACTGGTGAGAAGCAGGGCACTGAGGAAGCGGATTGAGCATTTTCTCCTCTCCTGTGATTCTTAGAGCTTCTCCCAGTCTAGGATAGCTCCTAGTTTAGAGGACTTTTGTTACTTACATGCTCCCCATTTTGCCTATGGGCAGCCTGATGGGGCTCTCACATCTTTCCTCAGGTCCTAGTGTACCTCCTGCTTTTCTCCAAACACCCCCTGATTTCCTACCTTGCTGCAAAATGCTTCTCTTTCACCAGCAGCAGCAGCAGGCAGAGGGACAGGACGCTCTCCGTCCCACTTCCCTGGCTCTCAGGGGGCCCTGAGTCCGCAGCGCAGCCTGGCCTGCCTTTACCTGAGACAGCCATCATGCTCTCCCGCCCCTGACCGCTCCTTGTCCCGC
The DNA here is from genome assembly GCF_000700745.2 of Antrostomus carolinensis. Lineage (NCBI taxonomy): Eukaryota > Metazoa > Chordata > Aves > Caprimulgiformes > Caprimulgidae > Antrostomus > Antrostomus carolinensis. The sequence goes on from NW_010287965.1 coordinate 1,084, forward strand.
TTGCTGTTTCAGGTGGGCCAGAAATCAGTTCTCTTCCCGGGGTGGGAAACCCCTGTGGATCGACCCCCACGATCCTGGTGTTCACCACATCTTCATCGACGACAACATCCGGCTGGACGATGCGGACACGATTGTTCATCCCCAGGTAGGTGGCTGAAGGCCCCTCCAGCACCAGCTGCCTTTGCTGGCAGTGTCCCCCGTGAGGTCAGGCGTGAGCCTGAGCCTGCAGAGGGGAATCACGGTGTAGTCCTGGTGTCACTGCGCCCTGCGCCACTGGGATCTGCGGCAGCGATGCATGGGGCTGCCCGCAGCGAGGGTAAGGTCAGTCGTCAGCAGAGAGCAGGAGGTGCTGGCTGCCTGCGCTTGCTGCCGAGCGCTTCTGCTCTGCCGGGGTGAGTCAGCCCCAGTCCTGGTGGCAGCGGCGGGGGGGGG